>NC_046666.1:95359135-95369593 GCF_010883055.1 Belonocnema kinseyi
TATATATATAATATTATTAATATTCATATAATTTATATTTTATACTTGAATTAACGTAACCTAAAAATACACGCATATAATGAGACGCGCGAAGTATTCAAATCATGAGAATCGTCAGCATCGAAATCTGGAAATATTAAAATCCCAATCTCTTCATTTTATTTCGAAGCAGATAGAGATATAAATAGAATCGATGAAGTGCTCAGACCGGCAATCGTGCACCCTTCGAGTTTTCAAATTCAGAAGAGGAGAAATGGGTTGCGCGCGCAACTCAGTCATTTACAGCGTCTCCCACTATATTCACACGGACATAGCCCTGTCATAGTATTGGATCACATCTCGTTTCAGATCTGGGATCACTGGCAGAGACTGACGACGGTACCATGGGGGTGAAGCGGGTCAGTGGAAGGGGATAAATGCTGGCAACGCAAAACTGCTGTGATCAATTCAAAGGCTATTTTTACAATTGCTCAAAGATCAGCGGAGTACGGCAGTTTGTTACTACCAAATTTGCTAACCTCCGCCAACTCTTTGCGGAGGTTAAAAATATAACAAATTAGTGCTTAACACTTTCTTAAATGGTTACAAAATACAGGAATCTTTAATTAACTTTCTGAAGTACAACATAATCTACGATAATAGTTATTTACTAATGATGAATTATCGAATAATGAAACTGAGTGTTAACTCACTAGAAACATAACCTATTATCTCGTCATCTATGATGAAAGAGATATAATTCAAAGATTATCTGTTAATGCCACGATTAGAAATTAGCGAGAATAAAAACTGTAAAAAGGAGTTAAAACATTGTAGAATTATGATGATATAACATTCGCAGACGTTGCGAGGTGGGTTGCATCGGGCGCAATGGTTTTTGGCGGAGGGGTGCCGTATATTCCAAAATATAGACAAATTAAAGAAAAACAAGAATCTGAGGGATTTTCACTTGATGTGTGTTTGGCTCTACTAGTTGCTAATACTCTCCGAATCCTCTTTTGGTAAGGTAAGTACAGAAAAAATTGAATTAAATTCAGATAATTACGTTTTAAAAAAGTACGAGAAAATTTGAAACATTGTGTCGCATATCTGAAAATGAGAAGCATTCTTTTTCTGAGTCATTCACTAATCATGCCTAATCGCTTATCCATTAAAAAGATAAAGTTTCATATAAATATATTTAAGATTGATGTTTAAACTCTTTTGTCGAAAATGCGTTCCTTTTTCACAAAAATTCAACAAGTTGGTAGAAAATTTCAAAATTTGGCAGAAAATCAACCATTTGGTTAAAAATGAAACTGTTCCGTAGAATATTTGCTTTTCTAAATTGCAATTTTTTAAAATGAATATTGACATTCCATTTTTTGTTAAGAAGTGATCTTTTAAAGACTATAAATTTTAATAATTGCTAAAAGAATCGTATATTTCGTTAGAAAGTTAATATTGTTGGTTGCAAATTCAACCGATTGAATAAAAATGTATGCATTTTGTTGAAAATTCGTTTTTATTTTTGGTAGAAAATCAATATTTTCATTAAAAATGCAACTTTTGGTTGAAAATTAATCTGTTTTATTTTTTTATTTGGAAGATTTATGTGCTTTGTTGAAAATTCTTCTGTTCTGGTTAAACTGAATTGTTTTTTATTTGTACTCAAAAATTTGTTTATTGAAATATAAAGTATTATATTTGCCATAGGAAATTCATATTTTTTGATTGAAATAATTTGTTCAAAATTAACTTTTTGGGTTTAAGATTCATATTTTCAGTTGACAATTCTTCTTTTTTGTAAAATTATAAATGAATTTTTGTTGACTGGGAATTTAAATATTTTATTAAAAATGTAATAGGTTGAAAATTAATTTTTTTGTTAAAAATTAATTTTCTGGGATTAAAAACTAAACTACTTTCTGAAATATTCATTTTTGTTGTTAAAGTTTCAACATTTTATTTAAAAATGCATCTCTTTGGTTGAAAATTGAAATACTTTGTGGAAAGTTTCCTATCTTGGAATAAACATTGACTGTTTGAATTGAAATTTTAATTATTTGTTTGAAAATGAATGTTTTTGTTGAAATTTCAAATTTTTGGGTTTAGAATTTAACTGTTTTGTAGAAAATTCGTCAGTATGACTTAAAAATTCAACAATTTGGTAGAAAAATAAACAAAGTGATAGAAAAATCAACTTTTTTGTAGACGATTAGTTTTCATTTTGCATTGTAAATAATTTTTAATGATAAAAATGTATCTATCCCATTGTTACTTCAAAAATAATGTTGTGATTTTTAAAACCTTTTATTGTTCAATAACAAACATTTGAAAATTACAAAAAAATACGAATTTAAAAAAAAACGAATTTTCTACCAAAAATTTACATTTTTAACCTGGAAATACTAATTTTTAACAAAAAATGTAATATCTAATATTCAACCCAAAAAAATTGTATTTTAAATAAAAAATAGTTTGATAAGAAAAAAATAAAACAAAACAAATAAGCAAAAAGACGATTTTTCTATAGCAATTACCTGAATTTTCAACCAAACAGTAATATTTTTTAATGGAAGACGAATTTTCAACAAAATATTATGCATACATTTTCATCTAAATAGTTGAATTTTCTAAAAATTACATAATTTTTCATCTTCACATTCTGAACAATCGATGTGATGTTAGTCACAATTTTATTCGATTAATTTTCCGTTTATGTTTTTTCGTTCGTAAACACTTTTCACTAAAGAGTTGAATTTTTAATTTAAAAGATATAATTTTTGTACCAAAAATCTAATTTTTACCACAAATTTAACATGTGTTTGTTGAAAAATTGTATTTTTTTAGTAGAAAATTAATCTTTTTGTTTAAAATTTCATTTTCTTCTTTAAGAATTCAGTTACAGATTCATAATTTTGAGTTGAAAATTCATACATTTATCACAATAAACATTATTTACTTAATTTTTCCAGGAACAATTAGCATAATCGTTGCCAGCATTGAAACTGGCTTCGTTTTACCCTCATCAGCGCCCGTCAAGAACACAGGTTAAATCATCTCAAGATTCTCAAGAAATCTGGCAAGGATGTCCAGAAGCTACTCTGGTGTTTGGACAAAGCCTGATTCACCGAAGATCTCGAAGTGCCACGGGATCCAGTTTATCCAGCCAGTTCACAGAGATAAACCTCAACCGACGCCTCATCATTACATCTGGGTAATGAAAAACTTAAATATTAAAATAGAACGATATCATTAAACGATGTCGATATAGTATGACTACTAATGCTGCGATAGTATACTCATAAGTAACATGTAACTAAAACCAAACTAACTACAGGTATAAATAGTAATTCTGTGATATTATAAGTATAATTGAGCAAAAAACTTAAACCAAAGTACCTAGAAGTGTGATAACTAATGTTGTGATATGATAATAAGTTTTTAATATATAAGGGCCGATTTCACTAACTCTGATTAAATCGTTAATCATTGATGAACCTTATTTAATTAATACTTTGCGTTCCACCATTCCTTTAATCATGATTAGGGGAAGATAAACACGGGTTACCTTAACGGTCCAATAATCGCTGGTTATGGAGTTTAATCAGTGATTAAAGTAATATAACCCCGAAATTGAAGTGCAAGTGCAATGAGTGCAGTATACAGGAAGGAATTATGGCTCTGTTTGACAATGATATTTTATCCTTATCTGATGATGATGAAATGCTTAACCACGTTTAGAGAAGGCCACGAATATTCAGACACAATTGCGACTTCTCTTCTATTACACTTGCCACTGAAGCCACTCGTAACCTCAAACTTTGGGAATATTATCATACGCTAATATGGCGCCGAGTGTTCATGAAGAATTTCGTTCTAACCAATCAGAGTCGCCGTTACAACAGAAAGACCTAGAAATTAGACCTTATTACGAACAAAGTATATGATGAGCTAACCAGAGGTTGAAAATGCTTGGTAGAACGCATTGCTGGTTTACTCTGATTTAATCATTGATTTTAAATAATCATGATTAGTTAATCATGGATTTAATCAGAGTTGGTGAAATTGGCCCTAAGTATAATAAATTAAATACTTAATATAGAATGATCGCTGGCGTTATTTTCCATAATTTCTCCAGAATTTATTATACAAGGATTACAATTTTTTTGAAATTTCACTATCAATTCAAGAAAATTTAATTTTTTGGAATGGAAATTATTTTTAAAAATTCCAGGAATCTCAACAAAAAAAATTTGTAACTTTAAACAATATTTAAAATTTTTTCAATTTGAATTTTATTTCAAAATCATTACAAGTTTCCATTTTTCTTGAAATTTTACCATTTTTTGCAAATTTTTTAATACCTTTTGAAATGTTTAGAAAATTTTTCTCAAATTTTTGTCGTGGATCTTGAAAAATCCACATTTTGTAATAATTGCTTCTTTTGATAATTTTTTTAGTATTTTTTACTTTCAGATTCAATTAACTTCTTACATTATTCTGTTTACGCCGTAGGTTTACGTTTTGTACGCATAATAGTTATCTGATTAAGTTTAATTAGTTTTAATAATAATGTCACATTTTTCATCGCTTCTTGATGTCACTTAAAATAATCAGTCTGATCAACATGTCAGGTTATGTGCTCGATAATAAATAATTTGAGAATTTTAAAACGTTTTATTATTTTTAAATAGTTGCATTATAATTTAATTATTTTTAAGTATTCATGTATTGAAATTTTTATTGAGAAATAAATATCAAAATTATCTAGCAATTTGAATTTCCCGCCAAGAATGGCAGCGCAAAACTGGCGTGATCAATTGAACAACTATTTTGACAGTTGCTCAAAGATCAGCGTAGTTTAGTGCTCAGAAATCCCCACATGTTTCACCTCAGTGGACGGTACGTTCCGTCACCCATAACTTCGGGACACGTCGGGGGGTTTCGGCCCATCTCGGATGCGGCCCAGCAAACCTTTCGTGCAGGGCCGTTCGAGCTCTATTTTATGGTAACAGTTTTGTTACAAGATGCGTAATTTATATGAAATTTTATATATCTAGAATAAAATATTACTACTTCTAATATTATGATTTTTATGTAAATTTAAAAAATACAAGCATTTGATGTTAAATTATACAACATTTTTTATTATTTATGAAATAATAAATCATTATAATTATAATTGAATGAAAAAGTAATTATTTACTTGTAGAAACGCTGTGATAAGATTTGCTTCCCTAGCGCCATCACTTAGAGGTCAAGGAACTAATTTTTCCGAATTCAAACGTTTGGTTTACGTGGCGATATCAAGCTGGGACGGGGGGGGGGGGGGGGGGGGGGGGGGGGGGGGGGGGGGAGCGCAAGTTATTTCGCGTTATCTCGCGAAGAGCAAATTAACTCGCCACCCCTTCTTCCTCACCTGTGCCTACATATTTGTAGCTACATATAGGTATCTGCGGCGCATTATAAGGATCGTTTCATCACTCTTATGTATCCTTTGTATGTTACAAATACTTTGAATATCTGATACAGTAATAAGTATATTATGTACTTATGTAATTATGTCACTGTGTATCTAAAATTTTATTTCAGCGTGCTTGTTTTTAGAAGTGTTAATTTACTTAAATATTTCCTGCGTTCATAAACTTAATACAGGTGTAGGATCGCCATAAACTCAATATTATTTTGTGGCTGAAATAGTGTTATTTTAGAGATCATAGGCTGTTGTGCTGAAAACAATTAGTAAAAGTTCTATCTAATAATAGTGAAATGGCAAAATCTAAGAAAGGGCAATCGCAGAAAGCAGTTAAAAAAGGTAAGTACTTACTATATAGTTTATTACAAAAATTATGTATTTTAAGCCATATTCAAAATAATTCAATACGAATGATTTTAATCAATCTTTTGAAAATTTTGAAAGATAACTCTTAATATAATCACAAATGATAGGTTAAAAAATAGTGCAATATTATAATTAATAATTAATTTAAAAAGCTGGCTTGATGATACAAAAGACATTTACATTTTGTTATATAGAAGTTAAGTTTTATATTTTTAATGTTAACTTGATTTTTTTATTTCTTTGTAAAAACACTTTTATTTCATTATTTATTGTTATAATACCTTAATTTCTTTGCTTAAATGAAACTTAAAAAATTTTATTCAAATAGTTATTATGTATATTTTCTAAGTTAAAATAGTTTTAAGTTAAGTTTTTATATCATATTTTAAACGCTTTTCGATGATCGAATATAATGAAATAAAATTATTATTGGCAAGTATCTTTGTTACATTTAATTCAAAAATAAATATTCTGACACTCAAGTGATCTACATTTTACTTGACACAATAGAACAAAAAAAAGTGCAATAACATTTCTCTACATTATTTGTGACAAATATTTGAAATCCATTTTTTATCAATGTCATTCGACGTTTTCACAATTTGATTTTATCAGTACGATGAACAATTATTACAACTGTAAACAGTAAATATAATAATTTACATATTAATTATTTGGCTGAACCAATGTTCATAAATATTGTGACGTTATTATTATTATTATTACACCATTAAGCCATTTCCCTTTCGGGGTAGGCGTGACTCACTCGGCAGGGGAAAGGAGTAGTGTGTGGATGGGATAGAGATTTTTCAGATTTATTATAATAATAATAATGGTGATTTTATCATTAATAATTGAAAATTTATCATTAATAATATTTATGATTGTTTAAATATATAAACAAGTTTAGAAAATTGCACTGAGTTTTCATGATTTCCGCCCAGCCTATCTGGCCCAGTGCTATCCGCCCAGTACTTTTCACTTCTTTCCTATTCGCGGTGGGCAGGAAAATGCAAAGCCTGGCGGCTACTTCGCGAACCTTTATAAACAGTCTTATCCTATTTGCTTACATGCGAAATGTGCTGCTTACGTGGAATAATAACGTGTAATATTTATTAAAAGTGGTTTCAACCCCAGAAGTTTAGTGAAAATCTATTTGTTTTGGTTGAGAATTCATTAATTTTTCTGTAAAATTTGTCTATTTTTGTTGAATTAAACTTTTTTTGTTTTAGAATACACAATTTTTTACTTAAAATTTCAACTACTTGACTAAAATTTAAACTAATTTGTATAAATTGCAGTTTTTGGTTGAAGATTATTAATTTAATTTTCAAAATTGATCTTTCTGGTTGAAAATGTAACTATTTTGTTGGAAATTGGTTTTTCTATTTTCTTTTAGTTGAAAGTTCAATTATTTTGATAGTAAGTTAATTTCTAACATTTTCAATTGGTTAACTCAAATTTTTATCTGTAAATAACAATATAAAAATATTAATCTGGAACAACTTAAAATAAAAATGATTTAACTTTCATTTTTAAAAGTTTTTAGTTAGTAAATTGGTTTAATATTTCAATTTTTAATGTTACGAACTGAAATTTTCTTGAAGTACTCACACTTTGAACCTTAAAAATAATAGCGTAATTTATATTTTTTTAACCAGAGATCTCTAATATCTTAAAGTCATACACATTTAAAATAGGGAATTTCGTATTTTAACATAATTCGATTAAAAAAATTGTAAAATTAAAAGGTGTTAAACGTTTATTTTTTATACGTATGAATTATTAAGCGTTTCAATTATTTCAGAATTAAAAATTTGTGAAGCTTGAGCTTTAAAAGTTTAAAATTTAAAAGATTTCCATCTCAAATAAATTATTTTCAAATTTAAAAGTTTTAATTTTATAATTTCATCCTGAATTTCGAATGGGAACAGGAAATTTTTCAAAGCAATTGTACGTATTTCTGAATTGGATCAGAGATTTTTTGAAAAAATTATAATTCAGATCTGGTATGAGGAATTCTGAAAAATAATTAAATCTTTGAGTTAGGACATGAAAATTTAAAATAAAACAATTACAAATTATAAGCACTAACAAGAAAAAAATTTTGTATTAACACTTTTTAAAATTCCTAGCAATTTTAAATCTTAAAAATCGAAGTTCTACGTAGTCCTGAAAAATGTGTAATATAACTAAATTCTAGGAAGCTACACAGGAAAACGCTGGTGTTAAATTTGTTGCATCTCAAATTTCATTGGGCTCCCAATGATCATTTGAGAGAGTTTTCAAGTCTCAAATGTATTCCTCTGAACGTAGGTGCGCATGTGGGCATCTAGGGGAAAGTATCATTTGGAGACTGAATTTTGGCTCATGCAGAGTTGTGGAGTTCTGAACCGCGCTGTCAACCACCTGTATTTTTGTCAAAGCAACTATTCGCTTTCCGATATTAGCCTAAATAATTGTTAATAAGGAAACCAATTGAAACAATATTTAGCTAATTTTTAAATTTCTTTCATTTAATAGGGCGTACCAGTCACTCAGAATAAAATGATAACTTCCTAATGCAACTTCCAAAAGTTAGGTTAGTCATGCCCGTCGACATTTAAACTAAAGCAAAGATATTATAAACGTAGATGCGGTACGGGGCGTCGGAGTGGGGAATTATATATATAGGACATCACATTTTCTGCCCTATCGAGGTGCTGCCCCAATTCTTGTTTTCTCATTCTTCGTAAAATATGACGGTAAAGCAGTAGAAAGATTTTTTGAGGTTAGAAAAGTTTGACATGCATGTATCGCTGAATTTTTTCAGATCTGAAGCTTGATCCAGGTTTTCGGTACAGTCTTTTTTTTAATTATAAAAAAAAATGTTCTCGGAAAATCATATTTTTAATTTTTAAAAAAGTATTATAAAAAGACATTTCGAGATAAACAAGTGTGGAAAACATTGTTCTTTGACAAATTATTTTTTTAAATTGAAGTAATCAAATATTTATACCAAAGAAACAACTTTTTAAATGTTTGAAGTGTTTAAACATCAATGTTTAAATTTAAAATAACAATAATTAAAACAAAATATATTTCTGGATAAGATATTTTGGTTGAAAATGTATATAGTATTTTTTAAATCACAAAAGTTCTTCCGAAAAATCGAAATGTTAATTAAAAAACACGTGTTTTTGTATATGAATTTGTCTGTAAAATTTTTTAAATAATTTTAATTTTAAATTCAAACAATTTTTAACACTTTAAATATTAAACAAAAATTTATTTGATAACAATATTTTATTATCGTATATTTAATAAATAATTAATGCTTATTAAGAAACAATTTTATTTTGGTGTTTTATTATTTGGGAATTTTCAAATTCGTTAATATTATAAACTGCTCAGGAATTTTATTAGTTTTGGAATTGTATTTTTCAGGACAGAGAGTTTTACCGAGTCGGGAATTTTATTTTTCGGGGTATTTCAGCCGTCCTCATAGAATTACAGAAAATTTGCTCTAATTATAATCTCGGCGCTCGATCTCGTTAATTTTTTTCTACAGTATTAATAAAGAAAAATTGTATGGAAATTTTTGATATCACAAAGTTAAAGATAATCACAATTAAAAATTTAAAAATTCGCTGTGCATTCAATTTGTATTCTTGGATCTTGGCGATTTTTTTCTAATCCATTTCAGTCACTGGTAGGATTTTTTGGCATCTAGGTATGTAAAAAAGGTAAACTTCAGAAAATTTAAAAACTAATTTAAGAACTATTTATACTCTTTTAAGATATCAATACAATTTACACAACACTAATTTAAAATTTTCAAATTTTTAGGCCTTCAGTTTAAGAACTTGAATTTTAACGTTAAAATTGCTTCATTTTCAGATTATAGCCTTACTGTTTGAATTTTCAAAATTTTCGTTATAAGTTATAGGTTAGGTCAAAAATAACATTCCGGGATTCGAAATTGTTACAACGCGAAAAAGTTTTAATTTAAAATTTAAAAATGCGAAAATACACCATTTTTCATGTTCATTTGCAATCCAGCGAGTCACTTTCTTTCGATTCCTTTGAAAGTCGATCCTTTGCTTTCAGTTTTCGTTTTAAAATATACCTTGAATTCAACGCATTTCAAATTAAATGTTTGCAGCTGCATTTAGATTGAATTATGCAAAGGTTTTTTGTTTTAAATATAAATTAATTAAAAGATTTTAGTTGTTTTTCACAATTGTAATTTATAACTTCTAAAATGGAATAATTGTAGCTCAAACGTGAAAAAGTATAGACTAATTTCAAATTTAAAGAGGTTCTATCATATATATTGAACTATTAAAACCCCTGAATTTTTTTAAGGTTTTTAAAACTCTTTTAAAAACTTTTTTTAACAATTTTGGTTGTGATTTCATAATAAAAGAATAAGTGCTATTTAGTCTTCAGAACAGCAATTTAAAAAATCTTAAAGCCTTAATATTTGAGACATTTTAAATTTGTAGTCTTGAGTATGTAATATAGTCACAGCTTCCTCCTTCGATTACATAAGCAGCCCTATATATTTGAGGGCTTCAGGGCCACTAGTTTAGTTCTAATCTTGACTTTACTCTGTAACCAACGAAATAAAGGCACGTGATATCTCGTTA
>NC_046666.1:95369693-95371484 GCF_010883055.1 Belonocnema kinseyi
AAGCTATCTAAGGATGGTACTATAGAACGCCACCTCAAGGTAGGCCTAGTGGCGCCATCTCTTGGTCAGGCCGGAAACTTATCAATCCACCCTCGTAAGTAAATAATTATTAAAATATCCACAAGGAAGTGAATTCCAAAGACCAAATTATATTTTACAAAACATTTAATTTAAAAAGAAATTTCTTGGAAAAGTGATTGAAAATAATTATTTATAATTTTTTAATATTTCGTATGTACTTTTCTGGGATTTCATATAATTATATAACCTATAAATACATAAATTATTACGACTGCATTGTAGTTATGCTTTCTTTTTTTTTTTTACTTCAAGCGTCGTTTTGTCACGTCTCAATCGAAAAGAGCAATCTGAGGTTTTGTTTTAGAATTATTCAAATATTATCACTATTATATTCTGCAATTAGCTTCTATATATCAAGCTGCTGAAATATCATATGGTATTTAAAAAAAATGTATCTATTAACAAATATTTTGAGAAATACATATTAGCCTTTCAAATTCAATAAACATAAACTGTTATTCATCAAATATATGTGTTATAAATTTTCTTCTTATCTGAAATCAAAAGTTACACTATTTATATACATTTTTGTGTATATTTTAATAATTATTTATTTAAATTACAATAATTGTTTTTAATGTAATTTTGAATCGCGCTTCAAAGGGTAGACAACCAGCGCTCAGCCCTAACGCACGCATGAATGAAAATTATTATCATTTTATTAATGCATTAAATAGTCACTAAAAAAGAAAAACTATTTTTCAATTGCACTTATACAGAAAAATTACTTTCTACGAAGATATTAGAAAAATAGAGCAAAAATTAACCGATTCCCATGCATTTGGTTAATTGTTATCCCCTCAGTATTCAACGAAGTAAAGTGAGCTAGTGATTGGAGTGAAAATACGTTATTGTACTCGTATATGTAGACGGTCATGACTTTTTCTGTACATCCCGGCTTTAGTCAAAGATATTATAAATGTAGATGCGGTGCGAGCTTAGTTACCCGCCATAAATATAGACGGCGCGTCCGGCGAAAAAATTCACTTCCCCTCTACCCACCGCTCCCCGTAAATAGCACAATCCCCATATAGTTTGCCAAGAGCCACTTGGAACGCTGTAAGCAACTCTCGGCACACCTTCGAGGCACACTGATGGTAAACTTAGCTTGGACAAGAACCATTTAAATTAAAATTAAATTGCCAACATTTCATAACAAACGTAAAATATCCACGCTTTGTAAGACATGATTATTTTAATAGATATGAGAGAGAAAATTAAATTTATATTTCTGTTTCATATATTTTGTAATATTCCTAAAGTTATTTGATTATTTCCAAATATATCTTTGTTATTTTTCATCTTTTGATATTCTTTTTTATTTTTAATTGAAGTGGACACCAAGGATTCACAAGTGAATCATAATTGATTTCACAACACGATTCGGAATTTGTTTAAAATTGAAGAATATTCCAATTTTAACGTTAAAAATTAAACTGTTTCAATTAGAAAGTCTTTAAAATATACTTTATGGAACATGATATTTTTTTACGAATGCGTCAGTGAAATTCTGTTCGTATAATATTGTTTGCCAATGCAAAACGTAATCTGGCTTGGAAATGTCGTCTTAACATTTAAAAACCGAAAGAACAATTTCCCTATCACTTAGAATTATAATTATATTTTTATAAAAACGTTATTCTGGACAGTTTACAATATTATCGAATTTAAAAATTCCCGAATAATAAAACTCCAGGCCGAATGCTGTCT
>NC_046666.1:95371584-95373469 GCF_010883055.1 Belonocnema kinseyi
ATTATATTTTTATAAAAACGTTATTCTGGACAGTTTACAATATTATCGAATTTAAAAATTCCCGAATAATAAAACTCCAGGCCGAATGCTGTCTAATGATCATATATACAAACTAGAAAATTCCCGAATTACAGAAATTGAGAAAACAGGTTTGTGATCAATATTATTTATTTATTAAAAATACAATAATCAAATATTTTTATTATAGAAATTTTGTTTTGATGTTTAATTTTTTTAAATTATTGTTTTAATTTAAAATAACATATATTGTATAAATATGCGATACAAACATAAATTTAAAACACATGAGCTTTAAATGAAACAAAATTTGCAGGATTCAATGCAGGCTGATTTAACGCGACTTTTGTTTTTATTTTTTTAAATAATAATTTCATTTTTGCGAACGTTCTCTGTAATGTACAAAAATACAATGCACATTTTCAAATAAATTTTTATCAAAAAATACATTTGTTCAATTATTGTGATTTTATATTTCAACAATATTTTTTAGAAACTTTAAACATTAAAAAGTTTTTTCTTTATTAAAAATATTTTATTATTCTATTAAACAAAAATTTCTAAACAAACTATTTTTTAATTGTTCAAATTAGAGAGTTGTCTAGCCCGGATATTGTATAATTCGGAAATTTTCTGTCGGCAATTCTCAAATTCGGTAAGATTGTAATTGTCGAGAATTTTCCAATTCGGGACTTTAATATTTCGACAATGTTAGAATTTCGGAATTTTTACAGTGATGTGGGAATTTTATTTTTCGGAAAAAGCGACTGAAAAATCCCGAAAAATAAAATTCCCGACACTGTAAAATTCGTAAATTGAAAAATAACCAAATAATAAAATTCCAGGAATTATGAAAGTTCCGAAATATAAAAGTCGAATTGGAAAATTCAGGAAAATAAAATAAATAAAATTCCAGACAATAAGATATTGCCGAATTTTAAAAATCACCAGAGAAAATGGCTGAATTATAAAATAACCGAACTAGAAAATTGCTGAATTTAAACAATTAAAAAAATTGTTTATTAAATATTATTTATTGAAAATACAATAATCGAATATATATTTCTGGATAAAAAAATTTGTTTGAAAATGTGCATAGTATTTGAAAAAAACATAAAAAGTTGTAAAAAATCGAACTTTTTATTAATAAAAAAACAAAAGTAATAAAAATAAATTTTTATATAAATCGTTGTTGAATTGAATCCTGCAAAGTTTGTGCAAAAATGTTATTATGTAAGTACGAAGAAAATTTAGGCAGAACATTTTTTTTCTTTCAAAGCGCACGTGTTTTTTAATGTATTTTTTAATACAATTTTTATAAAATTATTATTCAGGTGCCGGATATTTCATTTTTTGGGATTTTTCATTCATCGCTTTCGGAATTTTTTCCAGTTGTCCCATATTTTTATATTTCCTCTTAAAATTATGTCTTTTTTTAAAATAAAAAGTCAACATTTGAAAACATTTCAAAATCATCAAAAGTATCTATTCTCTTTTAAATTATTTTAAATCTTTTAAAACTATTTAAAAAATTTTCGGATCTTTTAAATGTCTTTAGACTGATTCCCATTTTTCCTAACATTTTTGAAAAATCATGCACACAAAATTGTTTTGAGAGCTTCCAGAATTTTTCTAATATTGTAAATCTTTTGAAATGTTTTGATACATTTTTAAACATTCTCTTTGAGTTATGTACTTTTTTGAAATAAAAAATCATTTTAAATCTACCCAAAAATTTGTATTGTTATCCTAATATTTCAAATTTTTGAGAAGCTCCAAATTTTGTTCTTTTCTTTGAAACATTCAGAAACCTCCAGATTATTTGATTTTTTTCTAAATTAATGCTTATTTAACTGTTCTTTAAGAA
>NC_046666.1:95373569-95376583 GCF_010883055.1 Belonocnema kinseyi
ATCATTCTATAGAGATGGCATTACTAGACTAGAACACCGCTATGAGAAATGTATCAGCCTTGGAGGAGATTATGTTGAGAAATAAAAAAAAAAAAAATTCTTGAAAACGTTGTTTTTCTTGGTCAGGCCGGAAACTTATCAATCCACCCTCGTAAGTTACAGGAATTGTTTTTTAATGTAATTTTGAATCGCGCGGCAAGTGCGGCCAAAGAGCGGTCAGCCCTAACGCAAGCGCAGTAGCTCAAGTTGCGAACATTGGCATCACACATGTGTAAAATAACACTTACGTATAGTTCAAAACTTTCCGAGCGTGGCGTGCCAACCACACTTAAAAAAAATATGGCCGCCTCCATTGTTTTGTTTTGAAAGGTCGCTTGAACAAATAAATAATTAATAATCAGACAGGATTTTGTGAAATGCTTGTGGAATACAAAATTATTCGCTATGGAAGTGGTAGACAGTATGTTTAAGAAAATCTCAAATTACTTTTACCAACACTATCCGTGCGACAGGTATTCGACGTGTTCGTAACAAAAACAATAAACATACAACTGACACCACTCTGAAAGTCTTGTACACTATACACTTGAAACCACACTTATTGGAAACTTTCGCTTTTATACAGCGATGTTTAATTTTAACATCCTTGCCTTTATTCACAAACTATTAATTGTTCAATAATTATATATTTACATTTGACTCGCATTCACATCGGCGGCCATTTGTTTTTTAAGTGCGGTTGGCACGCCATGCTCAGGAAGTTTTCAACTATACGTAAGTGTGATTTTGCACATTAGCGTGTGCGTACTTCTAGCAACAGAAAAGTGTTCACTTTCAGTTCCACTAGTTTGGCCTCCTTATGTCTAATCTCCATGGGTCCACAGTATAAACCGGAAAAATAAATCAAATGAGCCGGCAGGAAAAAGTTGGGATATGAAAGCCTCAATTAGGTATTTTCACTTCAACGATCAGCTAACTTCACATTGTTAAAAGCTGAAGGGGAAAAATGGATCAAATGCATGGAACGAAACTTTATTTATGTAATATATTTGTAATTAATCATTATTATGATTATTTTTAACTACACTTATATAGAAAAAATTACCTTTTACGAAGATGTTAGCAAAATAGGGCAAAAATGAACTGAATCCCATACATTTGGTCCCTTATTTTTCCCTTAGCAATCTACGAAGTGAAGTTAGCTGTTTATTGAAGTGAAAATACCTAATAGGCTTTTATGTTATCAGTTTGAATGTTCCCGCCGCTATATTTGAAACATTGCAATGTTTCACGAAACTCCCAATGTTTCATGAAACTTTCCATCAGGCGAAAGTTTCATGCAAATTTACATCCCTACTCATCGCGAAAAACAACCGTACCGAAAGAAATCTGTGAGTTTTCTTTAGTGAAATAGCCTGGCCCATTTGAATCTATAAACAAAGTCGATTTGAAACAAAATAGTCTCGGAGATAGTTTGCGAAATTTGGGTCCTTTTCAAGATCCTTTTAGTGGTCCTTTTAAGAGTGGTGCGACGGTAATATAATGTTCCTTTTGTATTCGCCACGTACTGGGCGGGCAGTGTTATTTACAGTAGTTGATCGTGGCTAATCCGCTCTCCCTTTTTAAATTTCTCTTCAAATAATTATCACTTTTTTTTTTAATTGATGAATTTTCTCATTATACTTATTTATAATTAAACTTATATACTGATATACAATTTTCTAGTTGAATTCAAAAATGTTGTCTTTTTTGGCGTATCTCATTCCATTTACGAGAAACGTTCTATTAATTCCAATTTTAAGCATTAAAGAAAAAAGTTAGATATCTAAAGTCATCGAAACCCGTAGATTCCGAATTATTATTATTATTTGACCTAAAGAATTTTTAGTATATACTCAAAGATTCTTTTCGGCAGTGAAATTTCTGTTTTTATTATACAATTGTATTTACCTTATCTTTCATGTATGACACTAGCAACTGCAAGATTAGATATCTAAGGTACCTTTAAACTTCCCCAGAAAATCTAGTGGAAATTTGTTCGAACGATCAGGCATCAATTTCGAAGCAGACGGCCACGACTTAGTTTGTACATCCCGGCTTTGGTGGCTTGAATGTCATATAGTAGGTTTTGACTAAACTAACATTTGGATATTACATCACGCCAAGTACTATTTTTATTTCAAGACTATTTAGTCGCTGGTAAATGGGAGGAAATAAAAAGTTAGGTAATTCTTATTATAACTTACCTGCTTATTAACATATGTTTCACTTAAATAACGACAGACAAAATGATCTTGACAGGTGACTTATAGTTTGGAGACGACACTTCACGTTGCACTGGAAGAGAAAAAACAGTGTCTAAATGGTGCTTTTCCCCTAGATTCTTCGAATGAACCTGTGTGGCTCAAATTTGTTGCAACTCTATTGAACATCGATT
Source organism: Belonocnema kinseyi (assembly GCF_010883055.1). Taxonomy (NCBI): domain Eukaryota; kingdom Metazoa; phylum Arthropoda; class Insecta; order Hymenoptera; family Cynipidae; genus Belonocnema; species Belonocnema kinseyi. Next base: position 95,376,007 of record NC_046666.1, read on the forward strand.
TTGGTGTACATTGGAGGATCGGCGATTTTCTGTGTATAGTTTGTAATTGTTTAATTCCAAATGATTCTCATAAACAAATTTTATAATTGCGAAAGTCCGGAGGCTATTTAAACTTTTGGTTTAATAGATAAATCAAACGCTTAAAAACTACAGCACAATCATTTATAGCTATTCAATAGTAATATTAATATCATTATAATATAGAAGAAAATAGTGATATATAGAGGAGTAATATAGCCTAAGAACAAGAGGAAATGTAATATAGACACAGAAACATGTAATGATTGAATGATTTGATTATTATTATCTGTTCAGGTAAAAATTCTTAGAGAGAAAATATGTAGCTTCGTTTTATTTTAAAATTTAAGAGAGCAAAAGAATATTGTTAAAACTTGTAAAATTATACAATGAAGACAATAAATTCTATTCTACTCTATATGTGATTATAATATCACATACTTAATTATATAATTTGTTTTCATTATGTACAATAATATAAACAATATAAAGTATAAAATATAATGAACACAATATAATTTACAACAAAATATTAATCACGGTATTAATATTCTGATAT
>NC_046666.1:95376683-95397108 GCF_010883055.1 Belonocnema kinseyi
ATTTTATACTTGAAATAACGTAACCTCAAAATATGCGCATATCGAGGCGCGCGAAGTATTCAAATCATGAAAATCGCCAGCATCGAGACCTGGAAATATTAAAAGCCCAATCTCTTGATTTTATTTCACAGCAGATAGAGATATAAATAGAACCGCCGAAGTTTTCCGACCGGCAATCATGTACCTTCGAGTTTTCAAATTCAGAAGAGGAGAAATGGGTTGCGCGCGAAACCCAGTCATCGTCTCCTACTATATTCACACGGACATAGCCCTGTTATAGTATTGGACCACATCTCGTTTCAGATCTGAGATCACTGGTACGTAGTTGAATGGCCTGCTTTTGTATTGAATGTGTAACTTGAATATTTCTTTATTTTCTTCACTTATTTTATTATTTATATATTTTTCTGAATATTTCTTTCATTATATATTCATTTTCCTCCTGTATTATAATCTGAATATTTGCATGAACAGGAAGAAGAACGACAATCTGTCTTCAAAAGAAACCGAAGATCAGAAAAATGAAATTTGCAATCATTTAATGCAAAATCTGCAATCCCAATCAAAGGAAGACTCTTGTTTCGAATTTAATCATATTTCTTGCAAAGAGTTTGATTGCGTGAGCATGCTAGAAGAGGATGAAGAAACTCCTGTTACTGATAAAGAACGAACTGCGTTTTTGTTAGTGCACTTTCACCGGAATTTTTTCCAGGGTTGACACATACATTTCGGTTAGATGATGCACAAACGGACAGTAATATCGATGACAGTTCGATCCTTCGAACAAATTCTTTAGGAAAACAAGAGGAAGACAAACAAATTCAAGTTTGTACAGATGATTTCAGTTTTTCAATTATTTCTCTTATAACTAAAGACGAAGTGTTGAATAGTTTAACAGGAATACTTTCATTGAAACTTTGAGATGTATTGGTAAACTCCGCGAAAAAGGTGTGGCCTGATAGACACGACGGAAAGCATAGTTTAACGATAAAAGAAAGTATTGCAATGACAATGCTAAAAATTAAGCAAGACTTTTCTTATTCTATGTTATCTGTTTTGTATCAAAAACTTACTAGGTACACTTGCTCTCGAGTTCTTAAGACTACAGTCCTACTTTTGTCAACGATTCTGACACCAATCATCTCTAGATGGCCGTCTCGAGAAGAGATCAACAATAACCTGTCAAAATGCTTCAGTGACTTTGAACCGAAGAGAGTTGTATTAGATTGTACAGAGGTCCCGAAGGTCAAAATGTCTGAGGACCCGCATTCGGTGTTATCCTCAGTACAAATCGACATTCACTTTTAAGATTTTGGTAGGTGTTACTCCTGCTGGGTTAATATCAAACGTTAGTCCCACATATGGTGGAAGGTCATCAGATCAACTGATATTTACGAAATCTGAATTATTGGATCGAATGATTAGCGGCACTGATGGCGTGATGGTGGACAAAGGGTTTTTAATCGAACACTGTAAAAAATACGTTTTAAAATTGCACTTCAAAGTGTAAATTTACACATATAAAATGTCACTTTTGATGCATTTAAATTACAGGTTATAAATCAAATTTCCACATGTTGTGTAGATGACGTTTCTTCCAGATTTAATTCTATGACTTTGCATGAATTCATACGACATGTTGAAAATCACTACGTTCAGAGTGTGTAAAAAAAGGACTCACGCTGTACATAGTCAAATTCCCCAGACTGGTAAAATTACCGACCGCGCATAAATTCCTATTTTCTAACGAAAATTCCTCTACTTTATAGTGATTTTAGATTCGTCCATATAATATTCCACATTTGTGTAATTTTCGCAATAGAGCTTTCTTTCGCTCTTTTGTTCGCGTGTTATGAGCGAACGTACATTTTAGTTCACAAACTTTATTGCTCAATTTCGGCGAAAGCATAAATGTGAGTGACTGATTTGAAATTATAAATTTTATGCAATATGCGCTTGCGTAATCATAAATATATTCTTAATATGATCTTAATGATTTAAGTATTTGAAGTTAGGTGGATATTTTGGAGAAATTTTCCACTTTTTTTGTCCTATTTTACATTACATATTAAATTTCAGTTCAGTTGAGGATTTTACACTTTTGTTCAATTTTAGACATTGCTATACTGATTTCATGCCGCTGCGCGTGAGTCCACTTTTTACATACGTTTAGTGTACTAAAATTCCACAACCTTTTTTACAGTGAAGCGGTATGTGCAGAAAATCACATTAAAATGTTTCGGTCACCATTCATGGACGATAATCAGTTGACATATGAGAAAACAGTATTCATTAAAAACAGAGCCACAGCGAGAATACATATTGAATGAGTTAATGAGCGTATAAAGATTTTTTAAATGCTTAAAACGATTTCTCCTGGAGCCTACTAGACTACGTTGACCATATTTTTAAGATAACGTGTGCTCTTGTCAACCTGTCATCGCCAGTTATGGCTGAAGATGTGTTCTGAACGTTCTGTATGTTTGCTGTATTAAATCGCTATATTAATTATATATTTAATTTAACTTTTTAATTTTATTATTATGTAAAGGTCATAGGCTAAAGGTAAAAGGCTGTGATTTGTTACCTGAAATGTACTCAAAAGTATTAAAAACATAAATATAAATGATTTATAATTAAATTATGAAGTCTTATTTTTCACTAAGAACTACTTTGTGGTACTATAATTCGTCAGGCCCTAAGTTATTATTATTTAGACACTTAAATTTTAACATTCATCCAAGATAAACGGCACTGGCATCACTTGCCATCTTAACAGTAAAATCCTTATCACATAAAATGTTCATAACGTGTCTGTCAAAAGATGCATAAACAAGAAAGTCCTATGAGCTCAAGTTCAAAAGCAACATACCAAGTTGAACTTAACCATGATATTTATGATTCTTTAAAAATCCTGTTTCCTTATCTAAGTAAGGAATGTTGGGCAAGCACTGCTCAATAGATTTGTCCTTCGTAAGAGCATTTAATCTCCAGAAATTGGCATGGCTTACTATCTATAAATATTACACCATCAGGTGTAGAACCAAGTTATTGATATAATGGATGTACTGGATGTAATGGGTTTTCTTCATAGCTTTATTTTATAGGTTTTTTTCATAAACACCGGCGATATATTCTAAAATTTTTATAAAAATATCATTAAAAATAGCGCATTCATAAAAAGTATCATGCTCCATAAAATATATTTTAAAATAAATTGTGAACTATTATAATTCATACAGCTTACTCGAAATATATACGTACGTTATATGACATAAAATTAAAAACACAAATATATGGTATATATATATATATTATTCAAATTATTTTTGAAGTTTTTTCAAAACTTTTTAATACGTATTAAAATAATTTCAAATATTTTTTGTAAAATTCTGCAAAAAACGGCTTTAAATCTTCCAGATTCGTTTTACAATTTTATAAATCTTTTAAAATGTTTCGAAATATTTTTGGGACGACTCACAAATCCCGAATAATAAAATTCCCGACACTCTTAAGTTCCTGAAAATATAAAACGCCGAAATCTGAAAATCTCGAGTCTTAAAACTTCGAGAAGAATAATATTCTGTAAAGTTTTCTAGTCTGGATATTTTATAATTCGGCAATTTTCTGCCAGGAATTCCGAAATTCGGTGATATTTTAAATTTTCAAGAATTTTCTAATTCGGGACATTTATATATCGACAATGTTCCAATTTCGCGAATTTTTACAGTGATAAAAATTTTAATTTTCATAAAAACTGACTGAAAAATCCCGAAATATAAAATTCCCGACGCTGTAAAATTCGTGAATTGAAAAATAACCAAATAATACAATTCCCGAAATTATAAAAGTGCCGAAATATAAAACTCTCGAACTGAAAAACTGAGGAAAAGTTAAATTCCCAACAATAAGATATTTTCCAATTTGAAAAATCCCCACAGAAAATTGCTAAATTATAAAATATCCGAACTAGAAAATTCCGGAATTTAAACTATTAAAAAAATTGTTGTTCATTACGGGTGTTGGTTCAATCCGACTTTGAATTTTTTTATAGGTACGGCACAGATTCCATATATATTTTTTCCGAAGGATTTGCGAACGAAAGAAAGAAAACTTTTTGAATATCCGGGGTTTTGCGAGATCCTCGGATCAGTGAAATGTTGAAAAATCAAAAAATTTGTTGAGGAAATGATTATTTTCCCGACAAATATGAATTTTGCGAAAGATAGAAATCAGCGGGTAGCAGACGGCAGCATTTGAACGTTTAGAATCGTTTATTTATTTTTTTATTAACAATTCTGAGATAATAGAAGAATTCTAGAGATCAACGGCTCTTCCAAAGGGCCAGGTCTTGATGATGGTATCCCCAAATTTGGCGAAATAGGTTGAGAAATGGAGCAAAAAGCAGAGGGAACTGACATGCCCTGTCTGTGCTTTTTAAACTGTATTTGTAATCAACCGCCAGGCTATCTGTTACTTTCACTCTACACGCGGTATCGAGGGTTAAGACTACAATTCTCAAAGGGGAAAACCTCTTTCGGGACATTGACTTTTTGATGAGACTATCTTCCATCGATATTACTTAAAAAATAATGAGACACGCGTCCCGGATTTTTTGGTCCTTTGTAAGAGCTATGCGCGTTTGTAAATCACATTAGCCAAGGGTGCACAAACCTCTATCGGTTCGCGCGCAGTGACTCCCATCAAGCTCCGCTGGTCTAGTGGAAAAGAGCCTGGCTGATAACTACGCTGCCATGGGTTCGAATCTTTTTCTCAACTTTCATTTCGTATTTTAAACATGTCAAATAATAATAATTTGTAATGCTTCACCGACGAACAAATTATTTGTTTGAAAAAAATTACTGAGAAATAAATATCATGCAGACACTTTTCGAATAATTTATTTGTATAATCGTAATTTTTTAAAAACATTTTTGCGGGTGATAATCGTCATAGATTATCACGTAGCTGGGTGATGCACTGATCACTGCAGCGACAGAAGAAATGAGAATCAGCCAAAGATTAGGCAGTTTTCAATTGGAAAATAAAAACAAAAAATGTGACTACAATTTCCTACAAAATACTGAAATGGACTTTTTTGCAGATAACATCTGCAAACGCACAAATTTGATAGATAAACCAATTTATGATTGTATGTAAATTTGTAAATTTACCCAGTTTCAAATGATAACTGGATTATAAATGATAAATTTATCAAGTTACCCAGGAATAAATTTCAGAATGACAAGTTTAGAATTCGCAAAATATTGAAAGTAGGCCCTCTGCAAATTTATTTATAAATTGGAAGTTTATCAAGTCATCCAACAACTTTTCTGGATTTTGAGGAAATTTTTACATAGATAATTATTCCAAAATTACAAAACTGGTGAATATTGACTTTTCTTCATAAATTATGAATTTAACAAGTTACCCAGCAATAAATTTCAAAACTATTATAAAAGGGAGGGCTATTGAAGAGTTTTACTATATTTATGACATTTTTCGGAACTTTTAAATACCTTTTAAACTGATTCCCATTTTTCCTAACATTTTTTTTTAATCCTGCACCCAAAAATGTCTCCAGAGCTTCCCGAATTTCTTTTCAATATTGTAAATCTTTTGAAATGTTTTAAAATATTTTAAAACATAGTCTTTGAGTTATGTACTTTTTCGAAATGATAAATAATTTTAAATCTTCTTAGACACCTTTAATTTTTTTATCTTTTAAAATTCTTGAAAAGCTCCAAAAAATGTTCTTTTATTTAAAACATTCAAAAATCTCCAGCTTATTCGATTTTTTCTAAATTAACCATTTTTCAACTGTTCTTCAAAAATCAAGATGCAATACTTTGACTTACAAATTACAAATAAGAAAATAAAAAAATATAATTGTAACATTCAAAGTTTAAATTTATTATTCTGAAATTGTGACGATTCATTTTCAAATTCTTTATTATTGAAAATTGTTTTTTTTTTTCAATTTAAAATTTTCAAATTGAGTAGGTTAAAAATGGGATATTTTATACGGAAATAATACTTCAATAAGATTTTGAAATTCAGTAAAGGCGTTCATTTAAGAATCTATTAATTTCGAATCATTCTTAAATTGAACGTTATTTATGAAGACTCAATCGAACGTTGACACTTGTGTCACTAGTAAGGCTTCGCAATTAAATCAGTTCAAATTTGTACGTTAAAATATGCAAATTATATCATTTTTAACAGCTCCAAAATCGTCTTGTAAAATCAATCACTGTTTTAATTTTTAAATTCACTTCCATTTCCTGATTTTCTCGGTCGCGAGTCTAGCTCAATTTAGAACAACTTTCATTTTTTTGAAATATTAATTTTTCGATTCTAACTTCCAAGACAATCATTTTATTATTTGAAAGTTTTTCTACAAGTCTCGTTCATAATTTTTTATTTCAAGAAATTTATATAAAAGTTATACTATTTTTATTTTTATTAACAATATTTTTCTGTAATGAAATTGTTACAATAAAAGCGTTTCTAACAGTTTTATTTCTTTTGGAGAATAAAATGAATATTTATAGGTCGACCAAGGTTAGTTTGCTTTACAAAATTTGGCTTTCGTCTAATTTTTTCCAGTTGTTTTTACTATAGTACAATTTAGGTTTGTATCTTTGGGCGAAGAAATCAGTTCGATAGTTTCACAAATATTCTTTATAAATATCATGCACAGAAAATTACCCTGAGTATCCTTTCATTATAATTTTATAAACATGTAAATCCAGATTTATATGCTACCTATAAAAAACACAATCCATGAGTGACAGAACGAAATAGGAAACAATAAGAGTCAATTTATTCAGGAACAAGCACTTTGAACAAAACTGACCTTGAGCGAACATTAAATATATCCCTATTTTTTAATGTTGACAAAAATCCAGCACTATTTTCTTACAGAAAAAAAATAATTTGTAGGGGTGCCAAAGTATCAAAAAATAAAAAAAAACGTAAAAAATCACCCTCTTTAATGGATTTTCAAACTGAACATTTGTTCAGTTCTTCCAAGCACTCCTAATTTTTAATAGTCCTACTTTCAAATTTATCTGAAGTTATACGATTTTATTTGTTCTAAAATAATGATTCAAGTATTAAAAGATGTTCATTTCTAATCTTGCAAATACTACAAATTTAAAATGACTAACTATTGAGACTTTAAATATTTTTGGAATTACTGCTCTGTAGACCAAATAGAACTTATTCTTTTGTGAAGAAATTACAACCAAAAGTTTTCAAGTTTTCAAAAAAGTTTTAAAAAGCTTAAAAAAAGGTCAGAGATTTTAATGGTTTAATATTAGGGTGGTCCACAAATGTATGACAAAATTTGTCTGCATGCTAGAGAGCAACGATCCCCGCCATTTTATTCCAAATCCAAATTATTTCAAATTATTTTACAATAATTTTGTAGGGTTTGAAAAAATGGAACAGGAAAGTACGCGGGGACTGTAGAGAATTATTCAACGAAGAATTTCATCTATCAGAAATATTAGTTTGACACCCGTAACACACCCCCGCGAGTACCTGAAAACTACCCTTATAACAAAAAATTTCAATTCTTCATGAAATCGACCTTTTGAGCACTGTATTCTCGTATTTTTTACTTAAAAATATTAATATTGGTCTAGTGGAATATTTATCATCGTTAGTTAATTAATTTTTAATTATGGGGCCATCCATATACCACGTGGACAATTTAGGGGGGAGGGGGGTATGGCAAAATTCCACGCTTGTCCACGAGGGGGACCGGGAGGTCTAGCCAGAATCCACGTGGACACACATCCCCTTAAATCTGTGGAAAATATACTGAAATGAGACAAGGTATACTCTAGGTGCACTCCAATTTTTATATTGTTCTCACGCACAATATAATCTTTATTTTTATTTTTTTCATGACTTTTTCGTTCAAATTCAAATGATGTTTAAGCTCACGTCCCTAAACTAATTCGAATTTTTTCAGCCAATTCATCGCTCCTTTTGGACTTCTCATAGTCCGAGAGCTCGCGACAATTCTATGAACGTAATTATAGTACTCACTAACATTTCAGATTCTGTTGTTTTCATGGTCAACAGTTCGAAATTCGTTGACTGACTAACAGCTGTTGGTGTATTTTGCAACAATTTATCGCTAAACTCGTCAAAAATTCGAGTGAAAAACGTCATTTTAGTACTCTTGAAACCCACGAGGAATGATTGTTTAGATGCTGAAAACTAACAATAAGTTTCACTGACAGCTCCTGAGTGGTGCCAAAGTTAACTGGCAGACTGTCAAACATATTAAAAATTCGAGTGACAAAACGTCATTTTAGTACTCTTCAAACCGACGGGGAATGATTCTTTGGATGCTAAAAACTAACAATAAGTTTGACTGGCAGCTCCTGAGTGGTGCCAAAGTTAACTGGGAAACGGTCCATCATGTCAAAAATTCGAGTGAAAAAACGTCATTTTAGTACTCTTCAAACCCATTGAGGATGATTGTTTTGGTGCAAGCAACTAACAAAGAATTTGACTGGCAGCTCCTGAGTGGTGCCAAAGTTAACTGGGAAACTGTCAAACATGTCAAAAATTCGAGTGAAAAAACATCATTTTAGTACTCTTCAAACCGATTGAGGATGATTGTTTTGGTGCAAAAAACTAAAAAAGAATTTGACTGGCAGCTCCTGAGTAGTGCCAAAGTTAACTGACATTTTAATCAGCGACCGAATGAAAGTTTTGCCCTTTTCATCAACTAAAATTTTCATCTATAGGATACTTCTATAAAAATATAATGTATATAAAAGAAGAAACTACGAAAATCTCACTTTTTATGTAAATTCACAGCTCGCAACAATGGGTTTCAGGAGTACTAAAATCACGTTTTTTGACTTGAATTTTTGGCATGTTTGACAGCCTACCAGTCAACTTTGGCACCACTCAGGAGCTCCCAGGCAAACTTCTTGGTAGTTGTTTACACCTAAAAAATCATCCCCAATGGGTTTCAAAAGTACTAAAGTTACGTTTTTTCACTCGAATTTTTGACATGTTTCACAGTCTGTTAACTTTGGCACCACTAAGGAGCTGCCAGTCAAACTTATTGTTCGTTTTTAGCATCCAAACAATCATTCCCCGTGGGTTTAAAAAGTACTAAGATGACATTTTTTCATTTGAATTTCCGACCAGTTTAATGATAAATTGTTGCAAAATGCACCAACAGCTGCTAGCCAGTCAACGAGTTTCGAACTGTTGACATATGAAAACAAAAGAATCTGAAATTTTAGTGAGTACTCAAATGACGTCCATGGAATTGTCGCGACCTCCCGGACATTTTGAAGAGTAGTAATATCTATATTTTCATAAAATACGTCCACGTGGACAAAGTACAGGGGGGGGGGGGGTCAAAGGGTCGTGAAAAATTGTTCACGTGGTATATGGATGGCCCCTATTCAAAAAAATAGAATTTGTTTAAATAATTTGTTTTTTAATTTGTTTTCACCTCTAAAAATTATTAATATTATTCTAGTGCAATTTTTATTAACATTGGCTCATTAATTTTTCTTATTTAAACAAATGGAAATTGTGTAAACAATTTTTCTCGAAAATTCTATTTTTCCTTAAAAATTATTACTATTGGTCCAGTATAATATTTATTATCATTGGTTCATTAATTTTTTGAACAAATGAAATTTGTTGAAATATTTTTATCATAAATTAGATTTTATCATATTAAAGTCTATTCTTTTAATTAATTGTAATACTGCACATTATAAGTGAAAAGCACTTTCACAATCCGAGATTTTTAACAGCGCTACCTATGTTTAGAACGCATAATTACCCCTGATTAGCATTCCATGTGATATATGCTCTAAGTCTAGTATCAACCATTGATCTCAACGTTGCCATGTAGAATGCAACTTCTCATTGCTGAATAGCCAGAGCGACCCTGCTAAGACAGGACTGAGCAGTGACATTCTACGTGCAAAACTCAGCCTAGAGCAGAACTAAAAGAAACTAACAAATGAAAAATTATCATTATGATTGTTTATTACTTTTCTGAAACATTCAACTAAACTTAATAAACATAATTTAAATGGATTGTTTCGATCCGTTCCGGAATTTGTCTATTTCCCGAAATATTCCCAACAGTATCGAAATTACCCGGGAAGCGGAAAATTTCCCGGCCAACGGCAACACTGCTCTCACCTGCGATGGTTAGACAATGGTTGGGGCCCTCTCATCACCACCCTTTTTTTAGGAGCTCAGTTCTGTATTTGTACTCATAAACTCAAATAAAGCGTTTGCAGTCATAGATTGACTTTGAGCTTACACAAAAAAGCTCATTAAGCATTTTTACGCACAAAAGCCGCATTATGACTATATTTCTCGTTCTCGCAAAAGAGGTAATACGTAAAATCTCTCTTTTGATTTCCATATAGAAAAGATTGTATCAAACGCTGATAAGTTATTAGGATTTTTATTTAGAATATGTAAACGATTTTAAAAAATTTCAACAATGATTACGTTATTTCAAACTTTAGTACGATTCAAGCTGAAATATTGCTTTTTTGTTTGGACCTCTAACCTTCAGAAGCATATTCACTTTATAGAAGCGTGTCGAAAAATTTCTGAAATACCTCTGTCACCGGCATCTGGCTGTTGTGCTTATACCATGAATTAATCAAATAAAAAATCAAATAAAGATTTTCTAAACGAATATAATTTGTTTAAACGTTTAAATAATCATTTTTTCAAAACTATTTATAAAATCGTAGTTCCTGAATTAAACATACTATTGAATGATTTCGAGGAACAGTAAATTCTGTTGAAAACGTCATGCCTATGTTTAAACAGTTTTTATTCGTTCAAGCCGTTTCCTATCAAAAACGTGGATCAATAATATATACAATATAACACATAGAATTATTTTCGTAAATATATATTAATATATATTTTGTGTGTCTTCCAGTATATTATCTTTATATTCATAAAAGGCTGTCAAATGCTATAGTGAAGTATAATCTAAATTCATTTTATATGCATTATAGTTACAAGGCCGATACAAAACGATTATTTTTTGGCCAAAGATAATGTTTTCTGTCTGATATCTGTAATTTTTTACTACTTGCAGTACGTAATGTTTTTGATTCTCATTTATCGTTATCAAGCAGTTAGAGTCTGATATTATTGTAGTAACTCATTCAGCAGGATCATTTACTACTGTTAAATGTTTAACAATTACTAAGGCTCGCAGGTAATGTTCGTTCTTCACCCATTCTGATGCAATAATTACTGATACAATAATTAATTGTATCCATAATTACATAATGTTAAAAAAAAAACTTAATAATCCAAACAATTTGTTTGAAAAGTCATGGGAAATATTCAAATTGTGCAATATTAATTATTTGTATGAAAATACGACAAAAATGGCTAGAAATTTTGAATAATACGTAAAAATGAAGTTTTTTAAATTTTTGGGTCATATTTTGGGCGATTTTAGTAGGGGGGGGGGGGGGGGGGGGGGGGGGGGGTTGGTTAAAAATAACTGTTAAGAGTATGGTTTTCTTTCGTAGACACTTCTCTTCAATCCTTAAAAAACTTGGCATGTTTCGATGAAAACCTAGAGCATGAGTTCAATTTTTCAAAAATCCAAAATTTCCTTTTTGCTAACTAAATGGAATTTTGTGGTGCCAGTGGAATGTTTTTATATTTTAATTTCTAAAGAAAATTATGAATTTATTTTCTCTGGAAATGGAAACTTGGGGGGGGGGGGGTGACTTGCTCTGTAGCTCTAAAAGCCTTTTTTTGGATAACCCTAATCCATACTTACGTACATCCGGGCAATTGTTCAGAACGTTTTATAAGATATTTTTACATTTTCATCAGAGAGCATTTTGCATATTTTTTGGAGCGCTTTTTTCAAAATTTTAAAATTCTCTGTACAGATATTCATAGTATTCAAAAAGACAAACAATTTACCATAATGACTTTTTTCACATAACCAAAAATTACTAGAGTCATAGCGCTTACAAAATTCCAAAAAACACACGAAAATGAAAACTTTAAGTTAAATAACGCATGATATGAAAAAGGTCAAGAAAAGAAAAACGTTACTTTTTAAAGGCCTACTATATTATCATAACAAATTTTTAATTTTTTCGAAAAATTGAAAATTCTAATTTCGACGACACAAGAATAATTAAAAATCAAAATGTCCATTTTTCGGTCAAACTATGCAAGATACGAGAAAAGATGAATGTTTTAATTGTAAAACATAACATTGACAATAAAAAAATCAAATAAAAAAAATGATGTAAGGTACAAAAAAAAACAACATAAATTAAAGAAATTTTGTACTGAAAAATACAAATTTGTAATCAAATTTTGTTAGAAGAATACTAATAAAATCTTTCGAATAAATTATATCTACCATTTTTCTTCGAGCCATTTTACGCTAGGATGCGTATTTTGTTTTAAATTGTAAAAAATAACATTAAAAATAAAGAAATTAAATGTATGGAATAATGAAACAAGTTGCATTATAAACTTTAATAACAAAATTAATCTGTTATCTAATGCGTACTTTAAAAAAATTTTAAAACAAGATAATGAAAATATGTATGTTTCAATATCAGTTCTTATTACGTATTGTTATAATATAAATTTACTAAAATTGTACATTTTTAATGCTAGCTTAGAGCAAGCATTAGTGCGAAATAAGGAGCAAATATTACAGTAGTCATCAAAAATAAAATTTGTACATTATTTTGCAATATCTGAATAAGCAGTACCATTCCGATGTGTAGAAATAAATATTATGTACATTTGATATAATTGTGTTACACATTACACAACTTACAGTTGTCGATTTATTGACTTTTGTTTTTAAAAGGCCTGCGCACAAATGTGGGGAAATACAAAGTCCGGGTGGGTAGGACGAGAAAAATATATTATGGAGTGCGGAGCGCGAGAAGCAGCGTTCGCGCGCCCTATGCGCGCTCGAACTTGCTAGTTTTTAACATTTGAGGATTAAAATAATTAAATTTTGTTTAGAAATTGTTGCCATTACCAAGGTTCCTCTAGGAAAAAGCAACAAGAACTTTAAAAAGTGTTTCTCAACTAGGAATTTTTGGATATATATGAACAAAAAACAGGTGCCTTTCTTGGATTTGGCTAATGAAGCATTAATTGTTACAATAATATTTTTATTTTAAGTTTGAAGATATTAAACTATTTTTAAATGTGCGACATCTTTGAAAAAACATGTCTTTTTTATTTTTAAACAACTGTAATTTGCACCATTTTTCTGCGGTTTCTAATCTTTATTTTTTTTCCAATTGAAAACAATACCTAGTATGCAAAAAATTCGTCAACTATTAATAACTCATAGGTAATATTTTATAATTTAGAGCATTGTGAGCTTCCAAATTCAAAACTCGAACAGAAGAAATTAACCATTATCAACCATTATTTTTTTGCTTCTTAGAAAATTTTCACTACACCTTAATAAATGTTTCGTGGAGATTTCGGAAAATGATGGCGTGCAAGTTAATGCTGTGACATACCTTAACGCTAGCTACTGAACATGCTTCCATTTAGTCTGCAGAGGGGATGTTCGTCAATTGGTGTACCACTTGTTGCAATTTCACTAATCAAATAAGAAGAAAATAATACGGTGAACGTGGCATGTTAATGCGCACTGTCAAATTGTACACATTCGCATGTTAATATTTACCTAACATGAGAGCACCGAATTTTGTATTGTCAACTTATCACGTCCACGCTATGCATCACTTTGTACCTGACTAATCTAATTTCTGACTACCGGAGAATAAAAAAAAAGGTTGGAACTGCATGGTGGGGTGTGAGCTATGCGTGACAGCCTTTGTATGTCCCCTCAATGCGGAGCTATGAATTTGCGTACAACACAGCGTTAAGCTTCGCGCTTCAGTAACACGAATTCATTGCCTGTCGGGATAGATACATATACCCCAACCCCACAACCACATGTGTATGAGCATACCTTTCACGAATTACTCTATCATATACTGACTGAACATCTATGACTTGAAAGAATCATCCAGTTTAAAATTAAGTAATAATATTTGAGTCTGAAACCAAATAACTAGAAGCCTTGATGGGGTACCGGCGGATTGGTACCGACATTTCCGTGTTTGTTTTTGGCACTGTCTATGGTTATGGAACTTTCCGTAAGGTTTGCTCTGAACAAGCTGGAAAAGGGGTTAGAATTACAGAAAATACCGTAACGTTAGTTATAAATGGGCTGGAAAAGTGGTTAAAGTTACGGAAAATACCTTAACCATAAAAAAACTTTAGCCGCAACTAGTATAATTACACGGAGAAAAAGACATCGCATAATGATATCGCAAAACCTCTGAATCGAAATAAAGCGCAATATGATAATGTACAAGCAGGTTCCGGAGCTTTTTCTGATATTATAATGCACAAATATGGATTGGCTACTACTACAACCCTCGTAAATATAATATAATAAAATGATAATATAATGTAAAATCTTGCAATGTACGATGTCGCAATTTTACGCTATTATAATGTGATAATTACGATATATAGCGCAGGAATTGCGGTATATATTGCAATTCTTGCGATATCGTTTTCTCCGTGTGCTTTCCTAAATTTTTAAAACCTTGCTAACATCTTTTTTACTTATTGCTACCATCTACGACTTGGCTGATTTGTTCAGTTTAAAATTCGGTAATACCTAAAGTTCTACATTTTTCTTCATTATATCACATAAATTATATATTTGATCTAACAATCATGAATACCATTGATCTTATTATACAAATTTATAATTCACAAAGTTTGCAAAATACTTTTATGTATTTAAAAAAAAAACATTAACCAATTTGTACATTTTTTTGTAGTTTACAAATGCTACAACAATTTATGGTAAAAGCTTTTAATTGTATCATTAGATATAATAATATCGAGAATAATATTTGTAATGCGAAGAATTCCTAAAAATAAAACCAAGAAACTATATCGACAAAATTTAGACAATCGCTAAGGTGGTTAGGTGGTTTTCCAAATTTTATCGTTAGATTTTTGTATTTATTTTCAGGAATTCTTTACATTATCTTAATTATTGGACTTTATATTGGATGTTAAATTGGATTTTCATCACATTTAAATTTTTTAAATTTCAATAATATTTTCTTATTTACAAATATAATAATAATAATATCATTGATAATTATAATTGAACGTCGTCTCAAAAGATTTAAAACATCGTATTAAATTAACTTAGTACAGCCTCATCTCAACAGTCATTTGACTTAGTCTGTGGCTATGATGGAAAACCGGATTTGCCATAAAAAAGTTTAAGAAAAATTAATATAATAATTAATTTATATATTTACATTTATATAAAATTATTCATTAATAATAATAATTTAATTAATTCGGGGGTTATAATAATAATAATTATTATATTATTATTATAATACTAATATTGATATCAAGTATAACTCACATAATCAAGTTTGTTAATTATTACAAAAAAGAGTATAAGTTTTCAGTATTTTTAGAACGTGACGAATCAGAGAGTTCCAACAATTGTAGGGTTGTAACGCTTCGTGTTTCGCCCGCTTAATTGCAAAAAATATTTGTAAATCTCTTCAAATGTTTTAAACCCTACGAAACCGCCTAACTTCTTGTGTATAAACCCTTGAAATACATAAAAATATTATAGAATTACATAGAATATTATGAAATCGTTTGATACTTCCTGACATTCTGAAACATTTATTCAAATAACTTGAGTGCTTTTTAAATTCCTTAAAATGATTGAAATCCTCAGAAATCTGCTCAAATCTCTTGGAATCTTTTAAAATAGTCAATGTACAACCTTGTGGGTCCTATAAGATCATTCTATATTTTTGTAAATTCTAGTAAGTTCTTTAAACCACAATGATAATTTTATTTGAATACCATAAAATCATTAAAAATTTTTTTAATTTCTCGAAAGTTTTTTAATTCTTGAAAATATCGTGACAGCTTTTAAGATCTCTTCAAATCAATAAATGACTCAAATCAACGAAAAATTCCTTGAAATCTTTCTAAAACATCCTAAAATATTGAAAATGCCTTGACATTTTTAAAACTGTTGGAAATTATTAGGAATTTAAAAAAATATTCTAGTATCTTTCATATCACTTTCCTAGTGGAAAAATTTTCTGGCTGTCTGATGTCAGATCTCGCTCAGATTTGGTGACGTCTAGACCGTCTACTCTGGCCCAGATCTGGGGCTAGTCAGCAATCCATAACATAAAAATGTCTAATTACCAATCAGCCAAAGTTTTTAAAAACATTTTTGAATAACTCAGATTGTCCTAAATCATACAAAATAAGAAATAATGAATTGTAGAAAATTATTTCTTCTGTCTTACGGTCACGGCAAAGAGCTATCATTTCAACTCCATTTATTTTTAGAACAAAATTCAAACTTCGACGACGTTTCGGCATCAGTGCGTGCCTTTTTCAGAGTATCTAAATAATAATTATAATAAACTAATACATAATGAAAATAAATATAAATAGTTTTAAAAAAAGTTATTATTTAGGAGTAAAAATATTTAAAAAAATAATACCTTAGTTTGAAACGAGTTGTAAGCGAAACAACAATCATTCCAATTTTGGACTCAATACGTGTCAATTTTTTGTGTCATATTTAAAATAATGTATACGCTATTCTAGGTTGAAAAAAGCTCTTATTTGTTTTTATTTTGCCGTGACCGTAAGGCAGAAGAAATAATTTTCTACAATTCATTATTGCATTATCGGTCGAAGATTGGTTTGATTTGGTGTTTCCAAATCTGCACATCATACACACAGTCAGCAACGTTCTGGTTACCATAAGTTATTTATCTTACATACATATGTGCGAAGTATGGAGTTACCACAAGAAAACAAATTGGATATTGGATACATACCAAGAGAAGATTAGTTATTCTAAAAGAATAACGTAGTTTTTTAATCAGATGTAGAAATGATGCCTTAATACCAGCACATATTCAACAACACTTAAACAAATATGATATACACAATTTAAATTATAATTTAAATTCTAAGTTTCAAAAAACTAAATTTAACTTTTGAACAAAATGTCTACGATTAGAAATTGAAAACTTAGTAACAAATATTCAAAAATTAAGTCATTATTCAAATGACTTAAAACATCGTTTATTGAGAGTTATGTCTGATGGTCCTATTAATAAGTTTTTTGACTCACAACAGTGAAGTCTCCGAAATTTGAAATATATAAAACGTGAAGATTGTATCAAAATTTTGATTTACTGAAGAGTAGGTCTTTAATTTTCAATAGCGATATCAAAGATTTTAGATTAAATAGATGTTTCCAAAATTTATCAAATGTTGAAATTCCTGATGAGGTTGCCGAAATTTTAGCTTTGGGTAACAATTTCAATGTTCCTTTAAATGCCAATAAAACTCCTGTTAATAATTTGATTGAAAATATTGAAAATTCTATAAAAAATATTAAGAAAGAGAATGTAAAATTTAATATTCGAAAAACTGTTACTCAAATAGTTTCAAATCATAAAAACATAAATAAATTTAAAAATGTAGAAAAATCAGTCAAGTTAGTTGAATATTTTCAAAAATAAAATCAAGATTTAATTTTTTTAAAAGCAGATACGGGAAATCAAACCGTTGCAGCTAATAGAGACGACTATAATAAAACTCTTGAAAATATTCTCAAGAATAATATTCTATATAAAAATATAAAAACAAGTATGGTTCCAACATTAGAAAATAAATATAATGACATAATCATTAGATGGGAGAAAAAAAGATTGATTAATGATCAAT
This sequence comes from Belonocnema kinseyi, assembly GCF_010883055.1. Lineage (NCBI taxonomy): Eukaryota > Metazoa > Arthropoda > Insecta > Hymenoptera > Cynipidae > Belonocnema > Belonocnema kinseyi. The sequence continues at coordinate 95,394,558 of NC_046666.1, forward strand.
GTTCATACCGGTTAAAAACTCACAATAGTGTTGTGGCAAATCTTATGCTCTTCCAAAGGTACATACGCCTGAATTAAACTAGAGATTAATTGTTTCTACAGTTGGTTCTCCTACTTACAATTTATCCAAATACATTTCTAATATTTTCAAACCAGTTTCACAAAACACTAGATGTTTTTAAAAAAATAGTTGCGAACTTAAAGATATTCTAAAAAACATTATTGTACCTAAAATTCACTCGATAGTTTACTTAGATGTTGTGTCGATGTTTGATAGCATTCCGCTTGATATTGTTTTGCATTGTATCGAAGAAAATCTTTTCTTAAATCATAATTTAACAAAAATAACTAAGAATGAACTATTAATAGCCACTAGAACTGTGTCCATTGGCACTGTTTTTTCTTTCAATAGCAAATTCTATGAGCAGATATCAGGTTGTCCCATGAGTTCGCCCTTATCTCCGGTAGTATCTGATTTACTATTACAAGATGTTGAAAAAAGGGCTCTCGATATATTAGATTTCACACCCATCTTGTTAAAAGATATATCGACGATATCATAGCAATTGTTCCTTCCGATAAAATTGACCTTCTTGTAAACGTGTTTAACAGTATAGAGGATAGCATAAAATTCACTCATGAAATTGAAATAAACAATGTTATAAACTACCTTGATTTACAAATAATTAAAGCTTCAAGTGGTTCTTTACTAACTTGTACAAAAAACCGTCTTGGTCTGGGAGATATCTCAATTACAATATATAGAAAAGAAAATTTAAATCAACTAAAAACAACATTAGTATCTAACAACTATCCTCTTCCTTTGATTAATGCCATTATCGCTGATCGTGTGCATGCCCATTATAACAGTACTAAAAATAAAAATAAATGGATTCATACTCACAATCAATTTGAATTAAAAGTTACGTTATCGTATATACAAGGTCTCTCTGAACGTCTACGAAGTTCATTAAAAAATTTTTAAATAAATGCTTATTTCAAAAGCACTAACAGTTTAGATAACTATTTATTAAAGAAAAAAGATAGGGATAACATTGCAAATTTGTCTAGTGTTATTTATATGATAAAATGCAAATGCTGTAATCAAGTTGATATAGGTGAAACTGGGAGGAGATTAAAAACGAGAATTGTCGAACATAAAAGAGACTGTACAATTGCAAATTTAAATACAGGTTTATCACAACACTCATGGAATTCTAAAAACTATTTCGTTGTCGAAATCAGCAATATTAAAATATTAACTACTGACATTTTTAATTTTTTTAGATTTTTTAAAAAACCTATATTAACGTATAAATTATTTTAAATGTGACACAAAAACTTGGCACGTGTTGACTCCAAAATTGGAATGATTGTTGTTTCGCTTACAACTCGTTTCAAATTATTGGATTGTCGGTCGAAGATTGGTTTGATTTGGTGTTTCCAAATCTTTACATAAAAATAAGAAATTAACACTTTTAAAAATCGTTTTTTTTTCTTATTGTCTTGAGAGTCTAGTATGACCCAGATCTGGGACTGGTCAGCAATCGATAACATACAAATTTCTAAGTGTCAATCAGCTAAATTTTTTCACCCTTTTCGAAAGACTGTGAGAGTGTCTCAAATTATACAAAAGAAGAAATTAACACTATTAAAAATAATTATTTTTTCACTTATTGTCTTGACAGTCTAGTCTGGCCCAGATCTGGGAGTGGTCCGCCATCCATACCATGAAAATTTCTAACCGTCAAGCAGTCAAATTTTTTTAATCATTTGTGAAAAATTGTCAGTGTCTCGAATCATACAAAATAAGAAATAAAACATCATCGAAAATCAATTTTTTCTTAAAAATTACATTTAACGTAATTCTGAATCATTGTAAACTAATCCAAAACACCTAAAAATAAAAAAGTTACACGAAGAAAAATGAGTGGAAATAGAGCCAAAAAAATTGTTTAACAAAATTAAAAAGAAAATATTTTGAACAAATTTTTGAAAAAAATGTCTGCAAAAAAGTGTTGTAAATATTTTTGGAATAAAAATTGCTTTGAAAAAATTGAGAAAAAATTATTTATAAAAAATATATATAAAAAAATGTTTTGTAAGAAAGTTTTGGCGCTTATACTACCAAACCCAAAAAACTTTAATTGATTCATATTTATATGTCCGTTAACAGTTAATTTATTTGACATACAGTCTGTCAAGTTAAAGCGTGGGTGGCTTTGCTCGCAGTCGGTAAGGTGTATCGACATGATTTTGGTGTCAAAATATTAAGAAGAGCTCCCTCTTTCATGCTTTTTGATTTAACATTCAGTTTGCTTTCAATTCTCATCTTGTTACCACGTTAGAAAAAATGAGTTCCGTATACGCTTCGCGCTTCGAGGCTGTGCTCCTTTGTTCCCACCCAAAAGGTCCCAAATTGTCTCACAATCAAGCTGCAAAGTACATAAGGAAAATCATCGTCCTTCGTCAGCAAGTGGGTAAAGCGGTATAAAGAGACCAAAAATGTTGATGACTTCCCAAATCGTGGTTCGACAGGAAAAGTGTCCGAC
>NC_046666.1:95397208-95406512 GCF_010883055.1 Belonocnema kinseyi
ATTCTAAGCAGAAACAATTCACATTTATAGACAAAATACTCGCAACAAAATACTCGACAATCCGAAATTCTTATAAATACATTCTTTAAAATTTATGGAAATATCATAAAATTCCGTGATATCACGCGAAATCTGATATTTTCTGAAATCCTGGAAATTTTATTAAAATACCTTAAGACTTTTGAAAATCACTTAAAAGTTGAAATCTTAGTATTCCTCAGAAATCTTCTAGAATCTCTTGGAAAATTGTAACATATTTTTGCTTTTATTATTATAATACTTTTTGCTGATATTATCATAAAACATGTTCATTCTTATAAAATCATTCCATGTTACAAAATTCTAGACAGTTTTTTAAAACCTCATGAAATTGTATTTATTATTATTATTCAATACTTTTTTCGACCTAAAGTCGATACAAATAAGTAACAATACAAGATACAAATACAAATAAAATTAATCATATGCAACCAGATTAAGCAGCAGAATAAAAAGAAGTAACGAACAAAAAATGTACAAGCGAAAACATTATTTAAGGGTATCAAGACAGTCATGTCTCCAGAATGAATGCTCTGATTTGTAGAATCTGCCGGGCATATAATGCAACTTTGCGCAGATCGTGTGAACAATTAGAGTTTAAAAGACTCAGGCAATACTGGCTATTATTGACTGTCATGGTTGCTGGGTGACCTAATATTCATATTCTTGAGTCAGAATAAGCAGGACGAACAGCTAGCAAATGATAAAGGTCCTCTGATACTGACAGGTTACATATAGGGCAGAGTCTAACAAGGTCATAAGTACATTAATATTCTCCTAACCGTGTACAACCCCTGCTAGAGCCCAGAAGTCTAAGTTGAACAATAGTAGAAGTTATATAAAAAGGTAATCTAAAATGCAGATTGCAAGTCCGGATAGAGTTTAAGATGTGGTAAGACTTGGGGACTACTTGAATGGAGGGATCTTTCATAGTCGGAACGCCAGAGATAATCAGCAAAGTTATTCAGAAAAACATCCATATTTTCAATGGGTGGCGTAGAATCCAAGTCAAGCCACATTTTCTCCGACTTATATAGAGTGGACATATTTTTGAGTTGGAGAACCCAGTTATACTTCGGAATTACTGAGAAATTTCGTTTATTAAACCTTTCGACGTTTCGGCATCACTGCGTGCCTTTTGCAAGAAATCTAAAATAAATTTATATAAATACCAACAGTTTTTTTACATTATAATTAACTGATTTGAAGTAAAAGAGATAAAATTACCTGTATTTTGTTTGAAGTGAAAGCGAAAAAAAACGACAAAAATTTAAAAATTGGAAAAAAACATGTCAATGTTATCAAGACAAATATTTAAAATAAAAATAAAATCCAGTTTAAACTACAAATTTGGTAACAAGTGAAAAAATAATTTTCTTTTTTAAATATAAAAGAAGACCGCAAGACCTACAAATATAAAATAAAGACCGCAAGACCCACAAAATTATGAATGTTAATAAAATATATCAAAGTATCATAAAATAAGATTAAATTTAATATCCAGTGCTTTGGCGCGCTTTCCTCATTTGTCGTTCCTTTAAATTACGCCTTTAGTTTGTACTAATGAATTTACCGCCTTAATGTATGTCCTATTTCTACTTTGTCATATGTTCGTCGTCTGTCCATAGTATTATAAAGTTGTTTTTCTTTTTATAAGGATGTAATCTTATAATTAAAAAACCTCTTAAATTTTGAGATTTTTATCTTCTTTTATATTATAAAAAACATTATTTTTCACTTGTTACCAAAATTGGATTTTTAATTGGTTTTTATTTTTATTTTTAATATTTGACTTAATAACATTGACATGTTTTACTCCAATTTTAAAGGTTTTATCGGTTTTTTACACTTTCACTTCAAACAAAACACAGGTAATTTTATCTCTTTTACTTCAAAGTAGATAATTATAATGTAAAAAAACTGTTGGTATTTATATAACATTTATTTTAGATTTTTTGAAACAGGCACGCAGTGATGCCGAAACGTCGAAAGGTTGAATAAACGAAATTTTTCAGTAATTCTCGTTTATTATATATTTTTCAACAATTAAAGACCGTAAAACCTACAAAAAATTACACATGCATACCCAACAACCTTGACAACCGCCTCAGAGCTGACTTAAATATAACTTCAAGAAAGAGGACTGTAATTTCTCGAATGAATAAATGTACCTTAATCCCCAAACTTCTATTGCGTAAAAAGAACACCAAGTGTGAGGTTACGAGAAAGGGTAGTCTTAGTTTTCCAGGCATTAGGTTTAGATGCAAATAAAATTCTTGAAACAGCACCCATAGTAATATACGCAGCAGACATTCTTTTTATGAACTCTTTATAAAAAAGACCCGAGTCTGATGTCTTAACATCGAGATAGACAAATTCGCTTAATACCTTCAGCTGAGTCTGTGGGTAGAAGAATTTGTATTCACATGGCCGACCTTTGTGGTATACCATAACTTTTGATTTTGCTTCGTTGACCGTTAAAAAATTTCTCATACAGTATGGGCAATAAGGTTTATTTTTGCTTGTAAATCAGCCTAAGAGTACGCGAATATGACTATGTCATCAGCATAAGCAAGTAGGACAACGTCCCATAAGTGATCTATGGAAATTCCATGCATACCGTGATTTCGTAAGTACTCTTCTAGATCATACATGAAAAGTGCACAAAGGAGAGGACTAAGGATCTCACCTTAAAGTACCCGACAAGTTAACTTTACGGACGAAGTCAGACCCTCGCAAGTGCGAATAGACATGTTACCGCTATCACAGAGATTTTTTATAATTATTATAAGTTTAGTGGACATGCCTATCCTTAGAGGATTGCTCCATATGTTACAGTGGCTTACTGAGTCAAAAGCCTTTTTGAATTCTAAATAAAAAGCAAAGATTCATCGATTTGGAATAGACAAATGGATTTGAATGAAAGAACTTAGGGTATAAATATGATTAATGCAACTACTTCCAGACCTGAAGCCGGCCTGATTTTCTGGAATAAAGTTTACCTGGTTGACCCATGCAGTCAATCCCGTCAACAGGATCTGAGAGAAGATCTTAGTAATAGTATTTATAAGGGCAATTTCCCGGTAATTATGAGGGTCAGATTTATCACACTTTTTGTACAACATAAATGCATGTATTTTGGCCCAGCTAGCTGGGACTCTATCCTCAGCCCAGATCCCGATGAAGAGGCGCCCTAAATACTCTACACATTTTTTTGTAAGGTTTTTGAAAAATTCATTGCATCCATGCTTACATTGTTCGTCGGAGGAGACCGCATTTTAAATTTATTGACCGCTGCCCAAAAATCCTTAGGATTATTGCAAGCTGCTAGTGAATTCAGTGGTGCATATTCGTATTGTCTCTTCTTGGACCTACGTAACTCTATAAAATATCTTTTGATTTCTAGATATTTTGCCCCCTTAGTATCGGCAAAACACGACCTTTTAAAGACATTTAAAGATTGTCTAAGCTTACGACGCGTGACTCTACATTTTTTATTATCCCAAGATTTCTTTCCTGGAGTGTGCCATTTGGGCTTTGCAAGTAAATTCAACTTATCAGCGACAGAAGAGATTGTGGCAATCAAATTATTACTCAGGGTATTTATTTCGCCATTGGGGTTTTCAGAGTTCTCAGAAATAGACATTTCATGTATATTATCTCATTTGCGGTTTTTATTCCAAATTATTTTATTGCACAATAAAAATGATTCTCTATTTACACTTGTGTCTATCTTCATGAAATACAAAATATCAACGCGAACTGGAAGATGTTCGGATGTCGTAGGCAATTGAAGTACTTCAAAATTATACATCTGGTCTATTGCGCCAATATTACACGCAACAAGGTTGTTAATACTCATACCCTGAAATTCAAGAAAAGGATAAATTACTGAAAAATCTTTAGGGAATCTCCCATTTAATATCATTAGCTCACCACTCTCAAGAATTTGAACACAAACCTTCCCCCTTACGTTGACTTAAGAGTCCAATGATCTTCGCTTACACAATGCTGCCCAATTTTCGGGAAGGAATAATCCTTCCAGGTCATTTAGGTAGCCGATAAGAGCATTAAAATCGCCCCCTAAAAACATTGGTAAATCTGGATAACCCGATATAACCCCGGAAAGGTTCTCCTCAAAAGTCTGTTCGAATAGCTTAGCATCCATAGATGGTTTAGAATTTAACAAAAATACATGTAGAAGAAATTAATAAAATTTCAAAGTTAAATACAGCTTTGTTTATAAAAAATGCTTAACTCCCACCAGGGCGGCCGACTTTAGACCAGGCTTAGTTGGTTTTTGACATTCAAACCGAAGCTTTTTCGGCTTTGAAGCAATTTTTCCTATAAAGGAGTCCAGGGAGCTATTCCATCCATCCGTTATGCGCTTTTGTCGTGTTCTGGATTTGCTTCTTGATGAGAAGTGTGTTTTAATCAAAATTTGTTTATTTCCCTTTTCATTGAGGAGAAATTCGACCTGCGGGGAAGAGAGCTGACGATCCTCCAACATAGTACTGCTACCTTTAACAAGCACGTTAATACCCGAATTTTTTAGCTTGGTGGCAATGTGGTATAGGGCTTTCCACTCTTGACTTCTTTCTTTGCTGTAAGTTGCTAGACCTTACTAGGCTTAGCTGGTTTTTGACATTCAGACCGAAGTTTTTTCGGCTTTGAAGCAATTTTTCCTATTAAGGAGTCCAGGGAGCTATTCGATCCATCCGTTATGCGCTTTTGTTGTGTTTTGGATTTGCTTCTCGATGAGTAGCGTATTTCGATCGAAATCTGTTTATTTCCCTTTTCATCTAGGAGGGATTCGATCTCCGGGGAAGAGAGCTGACGGTCCTCCAGCATAATATTGCTACCCTTAACAAACACGTTAATACCCGAATTTTTTAGCTTGGTTGCAGTCTGGTATAGGGCTTTTCGCTCTTGCCTTTCCTCTGGTGATTTGTCCAGTGTGACATAAAGGTTTAACTCTTTAAAAGCTGCGCGTTTCTTGAGAACCTCCAGCTTCCATCTGCTAGAACTCAAACGCGCTAGGACGGGCCTACTGCCTTGTAGAGTTAGCCAAACCGGTTCCTGTTGCTTCAAGAACCGGTTCTTCGTGCCTCAGAACCGGTTATTCGGAAGCGGCCCTCAATGGTCGAAAGTCGGTTCTGGAACCGGCTCTACAATCGGTCTTCGGTTCTCTTCTGCTCTCTGTACAAAACTGATGCGTGACTAGTGATTACGCGCGATGGCACGATGGAGTCGGACGAGCATGCTGTATACTAAGGCGGACCGAAGGAACCAAACGGAGCCTCTACAAAGTACCCTTAAAGACCCCACTGAGTCCCCCTTCGATTCCTTCTTAAAAAAACTAAAAAAGACAGCAAGATCAACTTTTAAATGGTTAAAATTCGGATTCTACGTTAAAATTTGCATTAGAAACTCACGGAGTAATCGCAATACTTTTTCTTGCAGCGTTAAAAACTTTAAAAAATAAAATACCTGTCATTTACTTGGGCCGAAGGCGACTTCATGTGCATCGTCTTTTAGTTGCAGTTAATAAGCATTACGTCGCCAACTGTAACAATTTTGTCTGGATGCTAGCGCCACCTAGTGGAAACCTCAGACAGCAACGCTGCGATGCCCGTGAGAGAGAATTTTATTTTTAAACTTAGCGCACAACATTCTATTTAAGCTATTATCGATGCGTTTGAAGTCACCTTCAGTAGAAGTTAATGACATTTTTAAAGTTTTTAACGCTACAGAAAAAGTATTGCAATTACTTCGTGAGTTTCTGATGGAAATTTTAACGTAGAATCCAAATTTCAACAATTTAAAAGTTCATCTTGTTGTTTTTTTTTTTGAGTTTTTAAAGAAGGAACCGAAGGGGGACATTTTGAGAAGTGGGAGAATAATGGTACCGGAACCGTTGCATATCGTTGGAACCGTGGAACCGGTTCTCACCGAGCATAACCCATCCCTACTGCCTTGCGCCCACCCCAGACGATAAATGGTGTCAATGTTCGACTCATTACGTGAGAGACCAGCGCTAGTAAGAATATTAAGAACGAATGAGAAAAGGTCCCTGCTAGATTCCTCATCGTCCGATAGGTTGTGAATCAAAACATTGCCTGAGCGGGCTTATCGCTGAAGAAAGTCAACCTGTCGCTTGAGTGAACTACACTTTTCCTCTAATTCTTGATGATTTTCTTTCAGCTTTTTATACTGTGCTTTTGATGTGCTAAATTCGATCTTTAGGGCATGAAAATCGGACTTCAATTGAGCTGTGTCAGTTTTAAGAAGTTTGACGTCCTTTTTGGTTTCCTCTGTGTCGGCTTTGATGGAGCTTAGAAGTTCCATCACATTTAAATTGCCACTCATTTTTGTAAATAGTTGGTATTTTCAAAGTTGGTAAAAGGTGCGATCGATAATAGATGTCTTCTTCCACACAGAGACGAAAACAGCGCGCTAAGCCTGGAAAAATCACGCCCCCTACCTGAAGGGCAACGCGAAATTTATAGATGTTTGTTGAAGACCACAAGTTCCTCAAAAAGACACAGAACTGTTTAGAATTCTGACAGAAAATCACAAAATCAGGAACAAAAACTTATCCCATTAGGTGTCACAGCACAAAATGAGCGCGTTAATAGACAAAGAAAACATTTAGCACTTGAGACTCGAGTCAAATCAAGAAATTCATACGTACCACGAGAGATACGTGTTGCTTACACCAGCCGCCATATTGTATCTCGGAAATTCATTTAAATCGTCTGAGATCATTCGAATCTTTCAATTTTACTTGATAAATTTTTAATCTCTTGAAAAACCCCTGGAATCTCTTTCAGTACCTTAAAATATTCCACAATTTTTAATATCAGTTCAAATGATTGAAGTCATTAAAATATTTTGATATTCATTGAAGCTTTTTAAAGCTCTTAAAAGTTATTTGCGATTTCTGAAAATAACCTGATATCTTTCAAATCCTTTAGAATCACTTCAAATTATTGAAATGTAATAAAAATACTAATACAGTCGAACCTCGGACACTGTCATCCATCGGGATCGGGCGTATCGGACACTGTAAACTCACGCGGTCTTACCCCTCAGCCAATCGGCGTCGAGTTACAGGACCGTATCGATACGATGTTTTTCAGGTGTCCTAAATAGTATACTAATGTTATGGGGCAACATTTTTTAAAAAAATTTTACAATAATTAAAACAGATTTTTACAATTATATTTTTACTCGTATTTGCTTATGCCGAATTGATATTAATTGTAATTAATTAGAATTGAATATTCTACACATCTACTAGCCAGAAAAACACAATATGCCAGCATAGTTCGACTTAACAAGGTTTTCAGACATTTCAAAGCCCGGTAAAGTCAAAATATAAAATTTAAATTAGGAAAAATCTAAATTTTACTTTTTACTTAACTTATTGTGCAAAACTAAGTACATATGAGCCCCTGGAAAGCAGAACGTCCTGAGCGCGCGAGACGAGTTTGCCTAGTAGGTATGGGAGGGGATAACGCATTGCTACGGGCCGCATTAATTCGACACAAAATTTAAAAATGCTATTACTCCAGTATTAATAGTCGTATCGAGATGATTTTTGGATAAAAATTTTCGTCAGTCTTTGCCACTTCTTCTGAATATAGAATCATAGCTCATTCCGTATAAATTCAATTCCCAAACTGAGCATGAAATTTTCACAATTTTGAGCTCAAAAACGTCGCTATACATGTTTGAATTGTCCAAAACGACCAAGGTCGCGCCGATTTTGCAGTTCCGTCAAATACGTGCAACGCCTCGCGATGGAATTTCATGTAAAACGTATACTTTTTTTCTCATTTTTTATTTATGTGTTCACAGCTTTTTACACATGTTAACAATTAACTTCGAAGAAGTATCAATATAGGAACATGTTTTATATGCAACACATCAATACATTTGAAAAATTAAATTGAATACAATTAAAAAAAAAACTTCTGAAAGCACATTTTTGAAATACATCACTTTACATCTGTCAATTACATCGTTCGTCGAGGGATTTTTAGAATCCGCAACATTCCATAGATTCGCATTTGTTTTGTCCTTGATAAACAAATGACTATCGGCGCGACCTTGGTCGAGTGTTGACATATTTTTGCGTTTTTGAGCGAGAAAGGCAAACATATTTATGCTCGTCATTTCTACAAATCAAATCAGATCGAGCTGAATTTTGGATATAATATTGATTAATGTATATGCACTTCATAAGTATTGGTCGTTTAGGACAATTCGAAAATTTACAGCAACGTTTTTGAGCTCGGAGTTGTGAAATCTTCATGCTCAGTTTGGGAATTGAATTTATACGGAATGAGCTATGATTCTATCTTCAGAAGAGGTGGCAAAGACTGACGAAAATTTCTATCCAAAAATCATCTCGATACGACCATTAATACTGGAGTAATCGCGATTTTTAAATTTTGGGTCGAATTAATGCGGCCCGTAGCAACATGTTATCTTCTCCCTTACCTACTAGGCAAACTCGTCTCGCGCGCTAAGGACGTTCTGCTTTCAGGGGCTCATACGTATTATATATCCCAGAGAAGGGGCTTCGAGGCAGTGTCTCCAGAACGTGGGATTTTTCGTCCCCCACCACTCTCCCATCTGGGAGCGATACATTCAAACGTAGCGTGTCGGTAAGTCGGCTCTGTTAAATGCTGTGAAGCCTACTCTCGTGTAAAGCCGAAAATGCACGTGCAAGAACCCGAGCTCTCCCGACCTCACGAATGACGATCTAGCTGCTCCTCAAATTCATTCAGGTTTTGAAATCCCGAGTTACCTTAGAACCATTAGGCTTATTACGAAGAGGCAAATATAATTGACTTTATGTAAATACGAGTATATATAGGAGACAACACTTCTGTGTCTAAAATATTTCAAATTTAGTGCCCTATTCCTTAGTCATATTTTTAGTAAAAAATGGATTTTTAACAAATAAGAAACAAATTTTCGACAAATTAGTTTAATTTTTAACCTAAGAAATTACTTTTAAAAATACATTTTTTAACTTAAACATTGTAGTTTATACTGAAGTTTGCAGTTGAAAAAATTAATTTTTAAACCCAAATAAATGCTATTTTATCAACAAAAGAAATTAATTTTTATCTAAAACAAATTAGATTTTATAGAAGAATAATTCGCCAACAAAGAAGATAAACTTAGAACTAAAAAGAAAATTTTTCAAGAAAAAAATTGTCAACAAAATTGTTCAATTTTCATCTATAGA
>NC_046666.1:95406612-95421730 GCF_010883055.1 Belonocnema kinseyi
AACACTTGCGGGAAAAATGCAGAAGGCGGTTGTCCTTGGGTCGCTCCGTGTTCTTAGGGTCCACGAAGCTTTTGCTGGATCGTCGTATTGATTCCTTTACAGGCTGTAACCACCTATCTCACGGTTGTGAGACGTGGTCATGGCTGAAATTTTACCGCGATTTCGCTGGAAGCGGGTGCAATTTTTCAGATTAGCACCCGCTCCCTGCGAAATCCTGCGGTTGTCCTTATGAGAAATTTTTAAATATATATATATATATATATATAAGTACCCAAGTGCGAAGTCACATGCGGCCCAACCTTGGCCCATAGTCGGAAAAAATATTGCCGAAGCTCGGCAGCTATTATCGCGCCAATTACGGAATGATAACCATGTCCTGCACTTGGCAGCCAAGGTTTGGTTGCCAGTATTGGACCAAACCTAGCTGCCATCGTCGCGCCATTGCCGGATTGATAACTATGGCCTTGACTTGGCCGCCAAAACTTGGCTGCCCTTGTTGGCCCAACATTGGGTATCAACACTGCTATAGTCTAAGGTCTAAGGATATGACAAAAAAGGTATTTAAAAAAAAATAATAATCGATTTCGAGTACTCTGAATATAAACATATGATGTTAAAATAATATTATTATGATTAAATACATATATCACATTTTGAAGATTTTATTACAAAAAAATTTCTAACGCTACGGGGTATCGAACCTACATCTATATACCTGAATCTATTGCTTAGCAGTCGGGAGTGCTAACCACTGCGCTAAACCAACAAGTTGAAACTTTGTGAAAAAGCCATCCTTATAAGCTGCAGTTCAGAAAAGTTAAAGAATCAAATTTTAAGCTCTCTTTTTCTAATTATTTATTATTATGCGACGTTGAGTTAACGTAAAATACACGAACTGTTAACAGGAATAGCAATAAAATAACTTTTAAATAAATAATTTAAATCGATAAAAATTTTTCTTCGTGTAATATTTCATTTTTTTCCGTTGTAGCCTACTTTACAACTTTTTGCAATGACAGGAAATGTAATTTTTCATAAACATTTAAAATTTGTAATGACAGAGCTTAACAAATTTCATCGTGAACTTTGACAATTTTTCAATAATTTTTTTTTCGTTTCGTGTAAGATTTGTTTATTAAGTTCTAAAAGTGAGACTTGGCGAAATAAAGTGCCGATTCTGGGCCAAGCATCGGTGTAGGATCGGCAAATATAAATAGCCAATATAGGCTGCCAGCACTGGCACAAAAATGGGCCGATTTAAATAAAACCTGGTTTGCCGTGGTAAAAGTGACACTTGGCCCGTCACTGTACCAGAAAAAGTGTGCCGTCAAAAGTGCCGTCACTGAGCCAGACTTTGGCTGATCCTCGTGAAACATGGTTTCCCGCACTTTAGCCGACATTTGGTTGCGAAAATTGGACCAACACTGGGCCGTATATTCAGCTCTGGCAATTCACACTTGGGTATTCGATCAAAAATGGACTAGTTAAATTTTCAGAAAAAAAACGAATTTTAAACGAAAGAAATTAATTTTCAAATAAAATTATAATGTTTCAATGAAAAATTGAATAGATAAATTTTCATTTACATTATCAGTTTAAAAGTTACATTATCAGATTAAAAAATCAATTTACAACCAACAATTTTTCAGCAAAATAATTTAATTTCCAAAAAAATAGATGAAATTTTAACCATTTTATACCAAACTAAAAGAAGTTTAAAAAAATGCATTTTCATCCAAAAAAATGAATTCTTGATTAAAATAGATGAATTTTTAAACAAAAAGAATAATTTTCTACCAAAAAAGAAGAATTTTTGACTGAGAAAGGTCAATTTCCTACCAAAAAAAATTCAACCAAAAATGATACAATTAAATTTTTAGTATACGAAAATTGTTTTTCAGCGAAAAATGGAATGGAAAGAATTCTGAGAGAAAATTTTAAAAAATTTCACAATTTTTAAAAAAATAATTTCGTAATTTTTCCATATTATATAATTTTAGAAAAAATAAGGAATTTAATTCTTATTAAGAATTCTTGCACAATTTTGTCGCACCATTTTTTCTATGCTTATATTGGTTTGTAAAAATTGTTTTCAGATTTTAGTAAGTTTACGAGATATTCAGAAATTTTGAAACGATTAAAAAATAATTGAAACTTGCAAAAAAATGAGGAAAAATTTGAATAATTCTTAAAAATTAGAAGATTAGAAGGTCTGAAAATATTATAAAGAAGAATTATTTTTCTAATAATCGTTTGAAAGTTTTTAATAATTTTTATTTACAAAAATGTACTTTAAAAAAAAATTCAAAAAGATTTTGATTTATATCAAAAGATTTCCTAAAATTTGAAAGAAGAGTGTAGAAGATCTTAAAGCAAACTGTTTCAATTTTGTAAGATTAAAAAGTTTAAAAAAACGTAAATAATCCAGTAAATTCAAGAAATATTTATAGGAATGGAAGAGATTCAAATCTAATTTAAACTTAAATTTTTTAGAAATGTAGATTTTCAAAAATTTCAAAAAAATAAACTTTAGAAGGTTTAAGGGAATTCAGAAAGATTTCAAGGAGATAAAATTATTTTTCTTAAAATTCCTGTGAAAAATTTAGAAGATTATATAAGTCAGGTTTTTGACATCTTGAATGCTGTTTTAAAATTTTCAGAAAAATGTCGTAAGTTAAAAATATTTTTTTGGAATTTATTTTGTTTTAAACATATTAGAAATATTAAAAAACTTGAAAAAATTTCTCAAAATTTCTCAATTATTCGTTGATATCTTCCAAACTTCTAAACGTCCTAAACATCTTTTAAAAAGACTCGAATTCTTCTAATATTTTTTTAAATCCCATAAAATAAAAAAATTTAAAGTCCTCTAGGTTCTTTTTGATACATCTCTTTTCATGCTATTTTAGGCTATAATCACAATTCTGAGGATTTTAAGAGAAAAGGCCAAAAGGTTATTAACTTGACCTTATTTATGTTGTAAAATTTTCCTTTGAATGTGGTGCGGAAAGGAATTTCATTAAAAATGTGTGGGATTTTCTGGACAGAAAACTGCATGAATTTCTGAACTTTCTTCTTTTTATTTGTTTAAGTGTATTTTAATCTGCTTTACGTTTAGTGAAAAATCATTTGCTGAAAAACGATAAGAGAAATATCTATTTCTTCAATTTCAACTATAATTTGAAAGGCGATTCTTCATAGTATTTTACTAACTAATGGAGATATTTTTATAATTTTATACCTGAAATCTATTCTCGAAGTTCAAACATGGTACACAAATATCGTAAAATTTAAAAAACACCAACTATTTACAGGAATTTTTTCAATAAAAATCAATGTGTATCATATTCAAAGAAGTTTTGGCAATATTTATGAAAGTATTATTATTATTTTAATTTAAAAAAAATTAATGTCTAGAGAGTACAGTTTTTATTTGAAATTTCACGACGGTTTTTTGTACCATGTTTGACCCTCGGCCAGAATCAAGGAAAAATAATATAAAAATATGTTCATAAGTTATTAAAATCCTACAAAGACTTACCTTAACAATTTTACAATTATTCACAATCAATGTCCAATTACAATTATTTTACAATTGAAATAAAATTGTAAAAGCTAAATTTTTTAATTTTGATATAAGTATTTTAAGGCATTAAAGATTTTGTAAAGATTTCATATACAATAAAATAAGTATTATCAGTTTGTTTATAAATTTATATGTAAATAATTATTATAAGATTCTTAATAAAATTAAAAAAAAAGATTTTCGAATATATCAGATGTGTCAGAAAAGATCCTAGGAGATTTTAAAGATATTTTATTTTTATTTCATAGGATTTTAAAAAATATTTTGAAAATTTCTTATCTATATAAAACGTTTTGAATTCTTCAAGATATTGGCAACTCTCTCGAGTTTTTATCAAAAATTAAAAAAATCATTCAAAATGTAGAAAAAAATTTCCTTGTAATCTTCTGAATTTTCCCAAGCATTTTAAGAAACTATGTTTATTCTCCTGAAACTTTTCGAGATTCTTTTAAAGTTCCAATAGTTTATCTTGCGTTTCTAAAACACTTCTGAAGTTTAAATTTTTTGAATCTCATCAAGTCTACTAAATACTTCCTGAATTCACTTGATTATTTAATTTTTTAATAAACTTTTTAACTTTATCAAATTGAAGAATTTTGCTTTAAAATCTTCTAAACTCTTCTTTTAAATTTGAGGAAATCGTTTGACGTGTTTAAAAATCTGCTTGAATTTTTTTTAAAGTACCTACATTTTTTAAAATAAAAAATTAATAAAAACTTTCACACGATTATTAGAAAAATAATTCTTTGTTTCTAATCTTGTCAGACCTTTCAATCTCTAATCTTTAATAATTATTCAAATTTTCCTTCTTTTTTTTAATTCTGCAAAATTAAAAAAAATGCCTTTAAATTTTTTTAGATGTTATGAGAATATTTGAAATCCTTTGTAATGTTTTGAAATATTTAAAAATAAGCTTTTCAAATTAATTATTCGAAATAAAAAATTATGTTAATTATTCCTTTAAAAATCTTTACAAAGTTTTCATTATTTTCGAATCGTTTCAAAATTTTTAAATATCTCTAAAACTTCCTCAAATTTGAAATAATTATGTTCCTTAATTTTTCTATAGTTAAGTCATATGGAAAAATTACGAAAATTTGCTTAAAAAAATTTTACGTACTTTTTAGATATTTTAGGAAATAATAAAAAATGTTTTGTAATCTTTTTCCATTTTCTGTTAGAATTCATTCCAAACAAAATTATTTAAATTTTTGCCCAAGGAGTTGCTTTCATTATCTTTCATTATCTGAAAGTCCTTCGTTTATCGAATTTTATTATTATTTTTTCATTTTACACACGTATCTATTATAACTTATCAAAATTTAATATAAAAGTCTAAAATGTTAAGTGTATTTAAAAGCTACAATTTTTAATGATTCCATATTTTTATAAATAATTCATCAAATTTTATGTGTAATTAAAATAAACTTTGTTTAAATCTCATCGAACTTATTCCAAATTACCTCTTTTGAATTTTTAAAGTTTATATAATTACTTATTCTAATTGTAAATAATTGAACCTCTTGCGATTAAAATCGGGGATTCTGCTTGAGAAGAAATGTGCTGAAAGTAATTAATAACAAATCATTCGAATTTTAATTTCAAAGACTGATAATTGTACACAATTTCCAGGCGCATTTTTCTTATTCTTCTGCAAGAATTTTTAGGGTTTTCAGTTTTTTAAATCAGTTTATCCTACATTTCTAAAACTCCTCGGAACTTTAAATTCTGTTTTAATCTCATCAATTCTGCTCAATATTTATTGAATTTATTCGATTATTTACACTTTTAAAAATTCGTATTGTTATCGAATTAAAAAATGTTGATTTTAAAACCTTTTACAATCTTTTTCGAAATTTTAGGAAATTGTTTGATGTGTTTAAAAACCTTCTTTAATTTTCTTTTAAAGCACATTTTACAAAATAAAAAATTATTTAAAATTTTCACGCGTCACTTAGGAAAATAATTCTTTTTTTTTTTCTAATCTTGTCTGGTCTTCTAATCTTTAAAAATTATTCAAATTTTTCCTGATTTTTTTATTTTGCAAAATTAAAAAACATTGCCTTTAAAATTTTTTAGACACTTTGACCATTTTTGATGTATTTTTGAATGTTTTGAAATGCTTTAAAATAATCCCCTAAAATTAATTTTTCGAAATAAAAAATTATTTTAATTATGTGTAGGAACCTAAAATAATGTTTTTCATTTTCGTAAAAACTTACAAAATTCTTGAAAAATCTTTACAAGTTTTAATTTTATTTGAATGCTTTCAAAATTTCTGAATATCTCTTAAAATTTCTCAAATTTGAAAGTAGATTTTTAAAGAAACATATAATTTAAAAAATTGTGTAACAAAATTGCATAAGAAGGCCTAATAAGAATTATGTTCCTTAATTCAAGATGTGAAAAAATTGACACATAATCTTTTAAATTTTTCCCAGGAATTATAAGGGAAATAGTTTTACCTCCTTGAAATCTTTCGGAATTCCTGTAAAGTTTTTAAAGTTTATGTTTGAATTCTTTAAAAATCTAATTTTCTAACAGAATTTAAGTTTAAAATTCGATTTGAATCTCTTCAGTTCTTCTTAATATTTTTTGCATTTACTCGATTTCGATCTATTTATTATAATCTCACCAAATTGAAACACTTTGCTTTCAAATCTTCTACGTTATTCTTTTAAATCTTAGGAAGTCCTTTCACATGTTTATAATCCATTTTTAATATTCTTATAAAGTAGTTTTTAAAAAATAAAAAGTCATTAAAAAATTTCCTACCAATCTGGAAAAAGTTCTGTTTCTAATCTTGACTGGTCTTCTGAGCCTTCTAATCATTAAAAACTATTTAACCTTTTCCTGATTTCCTTTGAAATTCGGCAAAACGAAAAAGATTACTTAAAATATTCACATTCTTTCTTGATCATTTTAAACATAGTTTTAAATGTATTGGAATTTAAAAAAATCAATTTTTCAAAATAAAAAATTGTATTAATTATTCGTAGAAACCTAGAAGAATATTTTTCATTTTCATGAAACCTTAAAAAATTCTTGAAAAAATCTTTACAAATTTTAATTATTTTCTAATTGTTTTAAAATTCCTGAATATCTCTTAAACTTACGCAAATTTGTAAGCACATTTTTTAAAACAAAATAAATTTTAGAAAAAATGTACAACAAAATTGCGCAAGAAGGTTTGATAAGAATTAATTTCCGTCGAAAAGCCTTTAATTGTTTAAAATTAATTTCTTAACGGAAAATATATCTTATTCATTTTTAAGATTTATCTTTTTTAGTTGAAAATTCACCTTTTTTATTAAAAAAAATAATTTTCTTGATTTGAAATTTCATGTTTGTTGGGTAAAAATGCATCAGTTTCGTGGAATATTAATTTTTTGCTGAAGTCATATTTTGGTTTGAAAATTCAATTTTTGTACAGAAAATTCGTCTTTCGGCTTGAATTTTCAACAATTTAGATAAACTTTAATTTATTCCTTGAGTCAAAACCCTTTATTTGTTGAAAATTCGTCTTTTTAAATAAAAAATTCTTTTTTTCTATAAATTTCATATTTTTTAATTTAATATAAACTTTTTTCTTGCAAATTTATCTTTTTAGGGTGAAAATTGAACTAATATCTTCAAATTTTCATTATTTAGTTAAATAGTAATTTTCTATAGTAAAAAAGAATTTTTTTGTTTAAAATAAATTAAGAAATTTGAAAAATTGTAATTTCTATCGAAAATACTGTCTTATTCCGATTATAAGATTCTATGTTAAAAATATTACACGATTAAAATGCTGGTATTTGAATATTAATGATCAAGGAAAATGAAAAATTAGTCAAGGAAAAGTCAGGGAATTTTGAAAATGAAGTTATCGGGAACCCTGCCTAATTCTTCTAGCAATGACTAGCAAAAAAATTCTTGAAACTAAAAATTACGTGTAGTTTCAAAAGGGTTGGGGGTGGGGGTAGAAATCTTTTGTTTCGGTTTGTTACAGGGGAAGGGCGAGTCTTAGAGGTCGCCGATAATAATCCGTTACGTAATTTAGGTACGACCACTAATATTACTACATTTACATGTTCACGTCTGATCGTGAAATTTTGTATATATGAGAGAAACAATATGAGAGAAAGAATTGTTATGTTTTTCCATTATAAGAAAAACCTTTTGTAATTTTGTTGCTCTGTGAGATTTTCCTCGCTCTTTTAAGTTTCATAATCGAATTGATGTTATTCCAAACATACAGAATCAATCATTTTTTCAATCGAAAAAAATGTATTTATCACGTTTTTTCCCTCAGTCCTCATTGATCTAAATTAAAACAGAAAATTTTAGAAAATAATTATGGGTTTTATTGTAAGACAGGGAGAGCTTCGGCAAAGAAATATAATTTCACTTGAAACAGGGAATTCATTACATGGAACGGGAATTTTCTAATTAATTATAATTCGGATTTAAAAGAAATTACTTTTAAAAAAATCCCTTTTTCAAGTCAGTGTTTGTCACAATTTGAAAGTTCCCTCTTCTTAATGTTATGTAAAGAAAATACTCCAAGCAGTTTTTAGAGTAGAAGTATTATTTGAAAGAAGAAATATTTCTGAATTATACTATAAATTTTTTACATTGTTACGAATCCATTTGTTTTTAGTTGAAAATTGTTCAACTAACTGGTTAAAAGTTAAATTCCTTTGTTAAAAATTAATTTTTTTAGTTGAACATTCATCGCTTTAATTTAAGATTCATTTTCACTTTCTGGAAAATTCGTCTTTTTTGGTAGAAAATTAATCTTTTTGGCATAAAATTCAACTATACCAGTTAAAGATTCATAATTTTAGTTAAAAATTCATAATTTTGTTTGAAAATTAGTCTCTTAACCTGAAAATTGATTAATTCTAGGTCAAATTTAAACAATTTTTATGTAAATTGGTCTTTTTAAATTGAGAATTAGACTATTTCGTTGAAAATTTACGTATTTTGTTAAAAATTAATTTTTTAGGTTGATATTTATGTTCTTCTTTGAAAAGTTATCTTTTGGTCTAAAAATTCTTCTCTCGGTTAAAAAAAATTTCAGTTAGATATTCGTGTTTTTAGTTGAAAATTCATTTTTGAGGTTTAAAATAAAATTATTTGGTTCTAAGTTGATGAAAGTTATAAAAGTTTCATACTCCTTAATTTCAGTTAAAAAATTCATCTCTTTTGTTGAACTTTCATTTTTTTATTCAATTTATGGTTAAAAAAATATTATTCTTAGACGCAAAAACTTCTTTTTGGGTAGAAATTGATCTTTTTGGTCAAAAATTCAATTATTCTAGTTAAAGATTAATAATTTCAGTTAAAAATTCATATTCCTGGTTATAAATTCTACTATTCCAATTAAATATTTACAATTTTATTTTACAAATCCATCACTTTGTTTGAAAATGTAACTATTCTTTAAGGTTAGTTTTTTGTTGTTGTTGAAAGTTAGTTTTTTGTTAAAAGTAACATTTTTTACTAAAAATTTAACTTATTCTAATTGAAAATTCCAAAAAACAAATTCTAGACAAATTTTTATTATCAATTACTACGATGTCAGAAATTTCATTGAGATTGATCTAAAAAAAATCATTTTTTGAGGAGAGAATAATATGTTTGATTTTGCAAATACATAAAATGTCATAGTTTACAGGCAACATGCTGCCGTAGATCGTAGGAAGCATTTAACCCGTTTCTGCCCTTAGCGTATTTCAATCCGTTTTACCTCTGCCGTTCATTCAAACCGTTGTTACGCTTAAACTATGTAAAATCGTTTTCGCTCCTCTACTAATTTTACACCGCTTTTACTCTCGGCTCGTCAACTGTAAGTTGGTGATTGTGAATTCTCTTTTGTTAAAACATCTTCGGTTTTAGCGAATACATTCTTATCACATAGCTCGTGCTTCGCACTTGATTTTTCCCATTAATGTAAACTTTTCTACACTATATGCGGCACTATTGTATCGAATGTATATTATATTCATTTCTGCACTACGACCTGGTACTGCTAATTCAGATATTGCAAAATAATGTAAAAATTTTATTTTTCATGATTACTTTAATATTTGCTCCTTATTTTGCACGAATTTTTAATCTCAGCTATCATGAAAAATGTATAATTTCAATAAAGTTATATTATTACAATTCATATTAAGAATTGATATTGGAACATACGTATTTTCCTTATTCTTCTTTTTGATTAAAAAAGGTAAGCATCATATAAAAACACAGTTTTGTTATTAAACTTTTTAGTGCAAGTTGTGTCGTATTTCGATTAATTTAATTTGTTTATTTTCCATGTTATTTTCTACGATTTAAACACAATATACGCATCCTAGCGTAAAGGGGCCCAAAGAAAATTTGTAGATATAGTTTAGGTGAAAAATTTTATTAGTTAAAATGTTTTTGTACCTTGTGTCCTTTTTCCAAAAAGATTTTTTTTCTTTTTAATGTATTCTTATAAAAAAAGTTTATTACAAATTTGTAGATTTTTTTTGAGTGCACAATTATTTTTCATTTGTGTTTTCATACCTTGCATCATTTTTTCAAAGATTTGATTTTTTTATTGTCAGTGTTACTTTTCAACATTAAAACAAAAACTACGCATTCCATCATAAAATTATTGTTGAAAAATTTGTAGATCTTTTTTGGGTGAATAAATTTTGCCTTTTTATTTTTTGATAGCTTGGGTCGTTTGTCTAAAAATTTAATTTCGCTATTTTTAATGCTGTTATTTACGGAAAACACAAAAACTACGCTTCCTATCAAAAAGTAAATCATAACAAATCTGTAGACCTTTTTTGGGTGCACAATTTGTATACATTCATCTTTTGTCATATCTCGCATAGTTTAAACGAAAAATGGAATTTTTTATGTTTATTTTTTGTGCCATCAAAATTTGAGTTTTTCGAAAAAGTTGAAGAAGATATTATTACAATCTTGTAGGGCCTTCAAAAATTAACGTTCATCTTCTCTCTCCGCTGTTTTTTTTTATCGAAAAAAGTCATTAGAGGAAATTGTTCCTTTTTTCAAGTACTGCGAATAAGCCGTAGATCGACTTAAATACATTCTGAGCAATCCGGAAAGCACACGAAATTTGAATGCAACTAATTGTTATCCATACAATTAAATCTATTAAAGTCCTTAAAATTAATTGAATAATATTAGAGAAATGAGCAGGCACACACGCAGTTGATTTATCTACGAATTTTAATTTATTATTCACAAACTTCCAATAATACAGACAAATTTACAAAGAAGATTACATTTATTACTTGTATTGGAACTCAAAAAGATTGTAAGATCCTCCGAGGTAATAAAAATAGAGCTTTCTGGATTGAGCTGCTTCTTTCAATTTCTCAAGCGTATCCTTATAGCTTGCATCCTCGAAAATTTTTTTGATTCTGCTGGGCAAAAGTCGTGAAACGGGTTTTCCAACTCAGATACAATTGCAGTACCATACTTTGTTTGAATTTTTCGAATTTTTGATACAGTGTACTTCTTTTTCAGGGTGAGGTCTGCTCTACTCTCTTTACTTACATTCTGGAAGGATTGTTTGAAATTTATAGATGCATGTGAGGCTATAGACGTTTCTAGAAGGTTCGATGCATGCTAGGATATTGCTTTGCGATGATCTTTGTTAAATTTTCTAGAAGCATCGATACTAAATGTGAAATCTCCAATGCATTCGAGACTCTCTAACTAAGGTAGGTAGAGTGGGGAAATAACAATTAATAAAAGCTGAGACTCCAGGAAAGCGCAGTCAATTTATTGACAATGGTGAAGATCAAGATCAAAAGTGATTAGTGATGACGAAGAAAGAAAAGTGGTGACGTGGGAAAGTAGCAAAGTGATTGAAAGACCTGGGGCACCAGTGACCTACTGACTTTATGGTGACTTGGTAGTGAAAAACTTGTTCATACCATTGAGGGTGCACTAAATTTAATGCTGTCCACTGGCTACCAACCACTGGACAAGATACACCGATGGAGAAGTAAATGTCTACTATGTTTAAAGACAATGAGGGCAGAGTTATATAGAAGATCATTAAATAAGAGTAAAAAAAGGAAATGTTTACATTTTATAGAGAAGCTGGTATGTTTTAAAGCTCATTTTGGTTGATTAGGAAAGAAAGGAAGCGGTGTTCAGAATAAAAAATCAGAACGTGAAGAGATTGGAAATCGAGTAAAGTGGATTGATGTGGATAAAGCGTTCAGTAGTCGAATTCGAACATTTGTTGTCGTCAATCTTGTTCCCAAGGATGTCCTCGCATTCCTTGACGACGCAGCAACTTTATTTCTTACAAATATGAAAATCTGGTCTGCTAACTTTGGCGGATACCCTATCCTAAATGTAATGGAGGAGTTTGAAGAGAAAGATGCTGGATGGACCTTGCACTCGATTTTGAATTCAGAAGTGAACATCAACAAGTTAAACTTCATGAAAGGTAGCTCCTATTTCTAACTTCCAAATTCGATCAAGAAAAAAAGTCTTGTATTAATGTGACGAATGAGGACAATGAGTGCTTCATGTGGGCTTTATTATCTGCAATACATCCAGTAAATAAGTATCAATATAATCCACACCTTGTATCCAGATATCAATCTTATAAATATGAGTTAAACTTTTCTGGAATCAAATTTCCTGTTTCATTGAAGAATGTGGTCAAATTTGAAGCACAAAATACCTTCTCTGTTAATGTCTATGGTCTAATCAAGAAAAAGCAGAAATCGGTAGTTGTGCTAATACATCTAAGTGTACACAAGAAAGAGGAACATGTTAAGGTTCTTCGGATAGAAGAGAAATATATAAATGAGGACAGCAGTGATGAAAAAGAAGGAGTTAAACGAGATGGTAGAATCCACCATTTAACTTCCATTACGTCTGGGCCAAGGATCTTTCTCGATTGGTCAGTAGTCAACTATCTGCGAAGAAAAATAGGAAATACGTGTGTGATCGGTGCTTGCACTATTTTGCAAGTATAGAAAATCTGGTTCTACACAGTTAAGACTGTATGAAATTGAATCCTTGTGAAGTCGTGCTTCCAAAACCTGGAAGAAATGTTCTCGAATTTGAAAAATTCAAGAACCGAGAGAAAGTGCCCTTCGTCATTTATGCTGACTGCGAGTGAGTCCTTGCTAAAACCCATTGGACAGGAAGTTCGACAACAAAAGTTTATGACCACAGTTTTTTCAAAAAACATGAAGTGTTTGACATTGGGCACTATTTCAAGTGTACTTAGCATTGTAAATTAACATATCAAGATTCACATATTATATAAGTATTATTTCACAACTTGAGTGGTTGCGACGCTCATTTAATCATTCGCAACATTGCTACTCAATTTGATGGTAAAGTAAAAGTGTTGCCATTAGCCAAAGAAAAATGTATAAGCCAATCTACGTTGGACTTACAGTACTGGATGTGTCAAAAATTTTCATTTATAACTTTTACTATAGCTACATGCGTCAAAAATATGGTACCAATTGTAAACTCTTGTTTACAGATACAGATTTCGGAATGTCTCTAGCCAACAAAAAATTTCTGGGTTTAAGAAAAGATGAATGCAATGGCAAAATAATTACAGAAGTTGTTGATTTGCGGAGCAAGATGTATAGTATTCGCGTAAACGGTGAAGACTTTGTCAATAAAGTAAAGGGAGTCAAAGCTGGTATTATCAAGAAATCAATTAGTTTCAATGACTACAATGATTGTTTGCAAAATTCAGTTATTCAAACGAGAACGCAATGTATGACCAGATCGAAGCTACACAACGTTGAAACGATTAAGCAGAAAAAAATGGCATTAAATCCTTATGATGATTAACGATTCTTGCTTCCAAATAGTACTGACACACTAGCATGGGGGCATTATAAGATCAACGCCATGAATACAGATGATATCAATCCCTACAACTAAAACAAGCGTAGGCTTATATATAATAAATTTAATAGTGATTCATAAGTACTTTGTTTAACATTAGTTCGTCGTCGGTTTATTGAAGATTGCACAAAGTTTATTCAACATTGTTTCAACGTTGATTCAACATTGCATAGAGTTCATTACATATCAGACTTATCGATCCAGCTGTTATTCGATCTATGAAAACCTAAACACTTTACAAACATTTTGCTACCCCGCTTCTTGATTACTTTTTCTACAAGGCGTACGCCTGGATGCTTAACCTTGAGAAGTTCTTGTTCATAAAATCTTCCAGCGATAGGTTGATTTTGGCAGTCCTTGAACTTGATCCATAGTAAATATCTTTGTCGTCCAAATGAGTTTTTATCCTCGGCAGTAACATCTTTAGGCTTCATACAGATTGATCGATGTTTGGTATTGTTGTACTTGGAGATGAGAGCATTTTAAAATGTAAATTATAAAACTCTTTGCCTTCGCCAGCGTGTAAGTTTTTTGGTACACGACCTTGCACCAGTATAGACTGCATTGCTGAAGTTACATCTGGCCCACTGTTTCTTTTAACAGGAATAGCCCAGGCGTACGTGGAGAAAATATCTATAACGGTAAGTAGATACTTATAGCCATTCTTTTGGTGGGCATAGGGTAGCATTTCAACGAAATCTGCCTGCCATGTCTCGTCTATACCACGCATTTGCACGTGACGACGTGGATAATTCTTTCCAGCTGGTTTATGTAGTTCTTTAACTAGTGCCAATTTCTCATTGTCCATTCTCAAGTGCATTTCAACTCTTAGTGAAATAATCGACTTTTCAACCCAAGAAGATGTACAGTTGATATTTCAATCAAACAATTGAATTTTTAACCAAAATGATAAATTTTCAACCAAAAAGATTAAATTTCTACCGAACAAGGTCAATTTTTAACAAAATACATGAACTTTTAACGACATTATTTAATTTTAAAGTCAAAAAGAGTATTATCTACGAAAAGCTGTATTTTTGAACTAAACATATGATTTTTCAGCCAAAATTTTAATTTTCGACCAAATAATTCAACTTTCTATCAAATTGTTGATATTTCAACCGAAAAATTTAATTTTTAACCAAAAAGTTAAACTTTCAACTAAAAAAGATAAATTTTTTGACTAAATAGTTAAAATTTTAACCGAAAATGTCTATTGTTAACTAAAAATGGTATAGACTAATTGTCAGTTTCAAAAATGTATTTTTAACAACACATAAAACATGTTTTCATGAGAATGGTTAAATTTTTAACGAAAGAGATGAACCTTCAAATAAAAAAATTAACTAAGTAGTTGAACTTTTGATAGAAAAGAGGGCTTTTTTACAAAATAGTTACATCTTCAACAAAATAATTAATTTTTCAACCAAATAAATGAGTTTTTATCCAAACGAGATGAATTCCAAACCTAAAATACAACGGTAGGTTTTTCAATGAAAACATGAACTTTTATAAAAAAATATTTTTTATTCAAATATCATTAAAACCGCAAATTTCTTTAATTTATTTCAAATGCGGATCGAGATATATATAATACTGCTATAATATAACATAATTATAATATTATCATTAATAATA
>NC_046666.1:95421830-95432686 GCF_010883055.1 Belonocnema kinseyi
ATATAATATATATAATAGTATCAATATGTATATCATTTATATTTTATACTTGAAATAACGAAACCTCAAAACATGCGCATATAAAAAGGCGCCCGAAGTATTCAAATCATGAAAATAGCCAATTTCTTTGAAACGCAGACCAAAATAGAAAAAGAAGACTTTTATAATATGATTATAATATTAACATTAATAGTATATATAATAGTATTATTATGATATTCTACACCTGAAAAAAACATAACTTCCAAATTGAAGCATTGAAACCTGGAAACATTCAAATACCAATTTCTTGATTTTATTTGAAAGCGGATTGAGATATGAATAGTACCGCCGAAGTTTTCTGTCTAGCAATTGTGCACCTTCGAGTTTTCAAATTCAGAATAGGAGAAATGGGTTGCGCGGGCAACGCAGTCATTTATATCGTCTCCTACTATATTCACACGGACATAAACCACATTGAACCGCGTCTCGTTTCAGGTCTGGGATCAGTGCTGCTGGCACACGTGCACTTGTGCAGTGGCACAAACGCGTTCGGTAAAATGCGAGATTGCTCAAACATACTCGGGAACATAATAAAACAGCACTATACAAAATATCGAGACTCGAATTTTAATTTCTATAAGAGGTCGCAGGTTCCAGTCATATTCATATTTATAATGTCAATTTCTCAAATAAGTTTCACAGATTAAAATATTCGCTTTGTTGCTTATTGAAACTATTCTTAGAAAAGCTAGTAAACACCATTTCACGTTTTAGTACTCTTTAATCTTTATTTATTTAATCACTATTTAATCATTCAAATAAAGATTTATAACATTTCGTATTTAAAATACTGATTTTTCTACTGACGCTTATCACAGACTATTATGGAAATGTCAAATTTCAATACCTTAATATGAATAACTGGAATAGTTCAACACTTTTCTGTGTTTTGATAAACAAGTTTACGAAATTTTGATTCATTTTTATCATTTATTCAAATGGAAGGTGTCTCACGGTAAGGGCTCAATTCCTACAAATATTTTTCACAGCTAACTAAAAAAATTTTTTTTTATAGCAATGGTAGATGTTTAAAATTGAACAAAAAGTGGGAAAATAACACTTTTTTTATTATAAATAATATTTCGATCATATGTAGTCGTATGATGAAGAATGAATGGTCGTAAACAGAATTTAATGACTTTTTAAAATCAACTCTACCATTTTCCTACGACGGCGGTTTGCCAGCAAAGAACCAGTACTAATGTGCAGTGCCACGTAAGTACAGCACGACAGTGCTGCGCAAAATTACCAGCAGATGCCCAGTACTGCACATCCGGTAATTTTTCCTTGGCCAGCACTGTACAAGTGATGTATTTCAACTTGGAAAATTCTTCATCGTAGGTAATTAGGTAGGTAGGTAGGTAGGTAGGTAGGTAGGTAGGTAGGTAGGTAGGTAGGTAGGTAGGTAGGTAGGTAGGTAGCTGGTTAATTAATAGTTAGCCAGGCAGGTAGGTAGGTAGGTAAGTAGGTTTCATATTTTTGCATAGCATCGTCTCGATGAGTATTTTTCTCAAAGTTCACTTTTTCTTGCATTTAACACATAAGACACATCTTCATGCACATAATAAGGTCAGTTAGTAGTTTTTCTCTATAGGTGTCAAAATCTTTATTTATTTAATCACTATTTAATCTTTCAAATAAAGATTTATAACATTTCGTATTTAAAATACTGATTTTTCTACTGACGCTTATCACAGAATATTATGGATATGTCAAATTTCAATACCTTAATATGAATAACTGGAATAGTTCAACACTTTTCCGTGTTTTGATAAACAAGTATACGAAACTTTGATTCATTTTTATCATTTATTTAAATGGAAGGTCTCTCAGGGTAAGAGCTCAATTCCTACAAATATTTTTCACAGCTAACTAAAAAAAATTTTGTTTTAAAGCATTAAATAGAGTATGCATACTGAAGTAGATGTACTCATTTCCATAAGTATTATCATTTTAATGTTCCAGTAATCTTGACGGTCCCTATAATCGTGAAACTTGCTTATAATTTGTGGGCATCCACATGAAAAGGGGCCCCTATGGCCGGTTCTATGTAGGAGATATTCACTTTTTTGTAAGCAGTGGTAAAAATTATTATTTTCGGGGTTGAGTGGGATATGGAGATGGCACCTATATTGAATACATTGGGACTACACTCATCTCCGCAAAGTAACAGGGCGTAGTTATGTTCGAAGAAAAAATGTATTGAGAAGTGTGCTTATGGGGCTCACCAAGTTTAGAAAACTTTTACTTGAAAAACGATATTTAAAATTTTCAACTTCAGAAATGCGGAACACCACATTTTAATATCCACACATTGTAAAATAAATGTTAAAATTAGCATTTAATGATAAACTATAATCACGTAATAAAGTTGATAATTTTATTAAAAATGATTTTATTGAGGCTGTGTCTAGTGGTCCCAATAAATTGGGGGAGTTGAGAAAGGGGATGGTCTAGTGCCCGAAAATTCGGGACGACTAGTCAAGCTTATAAAAATTATTGGACTAATTATCCCGAAATTTGGGAGGATGAGACATTTCGTATGTTTTAAAAGGAACGTAACGAAGTGTATAATAATTCAGATCGCAATCGAAACGAAAATGGAAATAAACATTTTTTTGATTCAAAGGAATAATTGTTTTTAGGTGCATATTTAATATTACCTAGAACTATGTATGATCTTGGAGACCCGATTGTTCATACAGGTTTACCAGTAAGTTTACCAAGTGATGTTTTAAAAATCACGAAGACCTAGGTGGTCCTGCGAGGATAGCACCATCTTTAACTAATATCTTTTTTTAGTGAATCTTCAGCTCGAAAGTTATTGCAATTTTAAAAATATGCTTACAAGAAATTGCAATAACCCTTCAAATTACAGGGAATCCGAAAGTGTTGCCAACATATATTTTAGGTATACCAGGTAGATTATGTATATGTTTTTCAAAAATTTGATGTTTTGATAGGCGGCAGCGAAAACTAAAACGAAACATATTAATTTATTTGTTGCAGGTATCATTTTGAATTAAGAAAGTGTTCAAAGACGGATTTTACAAGAGAACATTTCCGAAGAACATTTTTATCATTTTCGATCTAACCTACGTGTAGAAGAGTGTTTACAACGCCTTATTTCGGCTTTTAGCAATGAAGCAACAACGAAAAGAACAATTTACTGCTACTTCAATAATCTAAAATTTGGACACACTAGTCTCAGTAATGAATTTCGTAAAAAGTTATGTCATTTCAGCTAACATCGATGTTGTGCGAGAAATGATTGAGCTGGATAGACATGTAACATACTAGGCAGTCTGATAAGTACCTGAAAATTCTAAGTTTATCAAACACTACTATCTTCGCAAGAAAACGATATTCGAGACCAAGGCCAAGCTGGATAAGTATTACCCGGACTATGCACCGTCGATTGGAACGATTCATAAGTGGTTTACAGAGTTTCGTTGTGGCCGTACGAGCACAATTGATGTTGAACGATCTGGGCGCCCAAAAGAGGTCACTACACCAGAAAATGTCGAAAAAATCCATGATATGATGTTGAATGATCCCAAAGTGAAATAGAGAGAGGTAGCTAATGCTGTAGGCATATCATTGGAACGTGTGGGCAATATCGTGCATTCAGTTTTGGGCATGAAGAAGCTCTGCGCGCGATGGGTGCCGCGTTTGCTCACAGTGGACCAAAAACGAATGCGTGTGACAACTTCCCAGCAGAATTTGGCATTATTTTCGCGTAAGCCGACCAAGTTTTTGCGCCGATTCATAATCATGGATGAAACCTGGATTCACTACTAACTCCTGAATCAACGCAACAGGCAAAACAGTGGGTTCCACCGGGCCAAAGTGCTCCGAAGCGTCCAAAAATGCAACAATGGGTCGGAAAGGTTATGGCCTCCGTATTTTGGGATGCACATGGCATAATGTTCGTGGACTATCTTGAAAAAGGTAAAACCATAACCGGAGCATACTATTCATCATTATTGGACCGATCGAAAATCGAAATCGCCGAAAAACGACCGCATTTGAAGAAGAAAAAACCGCTTTATCATCACGACAATGCGTTTGTTCATTCATGCTTAGTTGCATAAGCAAAATTGCATTAAATCGGCTTCGAATTGGTTCCTCAGCTACCGTATTCACCAGACCTGGCCCCCAGCGACTATTACTTGTTCCCTAACCTGAAGAGATGGCTCTCTGGTAAGCGTTTTTACTCAAATGAGGAGCTCATAGCTGAAACTGAGGCGTATTTTGGAGACCTTCCGATCGAGTACTTTTCGGACGGTATCAAAAAGTTAGAAAATCGTTGGACTCGTTGTATCGACCTAAAAGGAGAGTATGTTGAAAAATAAAACCGACTTTGGTCAAAAAAACGTCTCCGTGTTTCATTTTTCAGGGACTTGTCAGACTGCCTAGTACTTTGAAATTTAGTCATCCTTAAGTATTGGTATGAACTAGCCCTGTGCATTATTTAAAGTAAATCGTTTTTTCCGAACCGACGTAGCAGAGTTTCAGTCGAAATAAACCCGAATGGAACTAGGCAGTTCGAAAGCCTTTCGAATCGATATTCGAAATACCTAGGTTCGAATGAAATAAAAATGATTCGAAGTGGGCAATTCGAAAGTCCTTCGAATAGGCATTCGACGCCCTCAAATCAAATCTAAAAAAACCGATTCGAATTCGGCAATTCAAAAGTCTTTCGAATCGGCATTCGATGCCCTCAGTTTGAATCGAAAGAAAACCGATTCGAAGTGGGCAGTTCGAAAGTCTTTCGAATCGACATTCGACGCGTTCAGTTTGAAACGAAGGAAAACTGATTCGCATTCTGCAATTCAAAAATCTTTCGAATCGACATTCGATGCGTTCAGTTTGAAATGAAGGAAAACCGATTCGCATTCTGCAATTGGAAAATCTTTCGAATCGGCATTCGACGCCCTCAGTTGTTTGCTTCGACTTCCGATTCGAAATGACTATATGTATATTTACAAATGTCTCGTCGTGTCAGTAGTGTAAAATACGCTGTTTATAGTCTAGACTGAATAAACCATTATTACACACACACACACCCGCGCGCGCGCACATACAGGTATACATATTATTTTAGTTTTCAAAAACTTGCTTTTATTTTTCGGTGGCCGTATCGTGAAGGTTTGTTCATTTGAGTGAGAAAATACTCTTCAAGTTTTTTAGATATAAAGAAATGGTTAAGAAATTGAGACAATAAAATTTATATAAAAGGTGATGTTTTAGTAATCCTGAATTCTTGTCCGACTGCGCAAAAATTATTTGGCACTGGTGAACTTCAAACTCTAAACATGTCTTTTAAGGATTGCCAAAATTCTAGGACCTTCTGCGTATGGTAGGGAAAAAGATTTTATAGAGATGAGATAAGAAATTCGAATCATATGTAGCAAAAAAAAATATTTTAAATGAATTTGCTTATGTAGCTTTCAATTTAACAGATTTTTTTAAGCTTACTTTTCAGGGAGCCTTATAGGCTCATAACATAATGATTGCGAATGAAAAAATGTAAAAAATATGTTTAAAAATAGGGTTCATGTGTTCTAAATTTTCGAAAGATTATAAATACAAATATTTTGAAAACAATTTTTTTCTCTGTTTTTCTTTAAGAAAAAATTGTAATGTTTATCTTTATGATAAATTGTAAATGATTAGAAGAAATTATAGTTTATGTAATTCTTAATCGCTGTAAAATAGTCTAAAACACATTTAAAGTAATAAAAAATTACATTTTATGTCATTATCAAAAGTCTTAAAATGGTCTGAAACGCGAAAAAAACAAAATATTACATGACAAGAAAAGTCAAAGTAGGCGCGAAAAAATGGTTTGAAAAAATAAAAAAATAAATGGTTACAAAAAAATATGTTTGAACAAAATTCATTAGAAAAAATTTTTGGCGTTTATGCATTTTTCCTGTGTGAGATTTTAGCGCTTATTCCCTTTTGCTTTGCCAAATGTTGACGCTTAAGTCCTTTTTACGAATGGAGAAGTACAGATGGAGCTCTGACCGAAACTATAAGGTTTTCAGCCCGCGATTACGAAACCCTACAAATTTTATCTGATTTAGAGTACCGATTTAAAAATTATTTTATTTATAATCCCATTGACAGTTAATTGATTCTTTTTTACTTTTTTGAGCTGTGATCGAGTATTCACTTTAAGCAGGACCATTAAAATGTATTAAAAATACTCGCAATAAATTATTATATTTTTTTGTATATATTTTTTGTTACATCTGTAGAGTATAGCAATGGTACATGTTTAAAATTGAATAAAAAATGGGAAAATAATACTTTTTTATTATAAATAATATTTCGATCATATGTAGTCGTATGATGATGAATGAATGGTCGTAAACAGAATATAATGATTTTTGAAAATCAACTCTACCATTTTCCTACGACAGCGGTTTGCCAGCAAAGAACCAGTACTAATGTACAGTACCACGTCAGTATAGCACGACAGTGCTGCGCAACATTACCAGCAGATGCCCATTACTGCACACCCGGTAATTTTTCCTGGGTCAGTACTGTACAAGTGATGTATTTCAACTTGGAAAATTCTTCATCGAAGGTAATTAGGTAGGTAGGTAGGTAGGTAGATAGGTAGCTGGTTAATTATTAGGTAGCCAGACAGGTAGGTAGGTAGGTAAGTATGTTTTATATTTTTGCATAGCATCGTCTCGATGAGTATTTTTCTCAAAGTTCACTTTTCCTTGCATTTAACACATAAGACACATCTACATGCACATAATAAGGTCAGTTAGTAGTTTTTCTCTATAGGTGTCAAACAGGGTTATTTTGAGTTAAAAGGCCTACTCAGTACTCTTAGTATTTTTACTCGCGCTATTCATGCGAAACTCATCTCGTTTTCAAAATTAAAGTCGTAAGACCTTATCTTTTTTGCGCTACACGTTTTTAAACATGAACAGTCATTTCACCCATAAATATTGGGTTGACTTAATTTTATACTTGTTTTTATAGTCAATAGCAAACCTCATCAGAGGACCCCCTAATATTTTATTTGAAAGTATTTTTATTATTAAATTTAAATGGTTAAAAAAATCATGAATGCATCTACTATGAGAAAGAAAATGTATATACTAATTTATCAAAATGGAGAAGTTTATTTTGAAAGTTACATTGAACGAAATGCCTTGCTAAATACACGAGTCAAATTTTGTAATCAACCTTTCCACAGTAAGAAACTATAAACTTGTAAAGAACATGCTAGCTGAAGGCTGAGTAGTGTCGGATTTTTGCCGACTAAACCCCCTCTCCTTTCTTGCATACCTCAGT
This sequence comes from Belonocnema kinseyi, assembly GCF_010883055.1. Taxonomy (NCBI): domain Eukaryota; kingdom Metazoa; phylum Arthropoda; class Insecta; order Hymenoptera; family Cynipidae; genus Belonocnema; species Belonocnema kinseyi. The sequence goes on from NC_046666.1 coordinate 95,429,196, forward strand.
CTCCGGAACCGCTTTCGCCAATGCACCAGGGCGGCGCTCTCCTTCCAAAATGCTCTACGTTCTGTGAGTCTACTTAATCACCCATCTCCGATATCCTTTGTTAGGTGTTCGGTAGCAACTTGTTTCGAATTCTACTTTAAACTTTCTTCTTAAAGTTCGAAGGTGGATGAAGTGCTGCCAGGTTTTGGCAGACTGACGAATTGTATCCATCTTGACCAGAACGCCAGCAAATTTCGCTCCGGTCTTCTCCTTTACAATATCGAGCTATGTGGCCAAACTCGTGGCAACGATAGCACCGGGTTTCCGCAGTCAATGCTTTCACCTGACAACTTCCCCATCGCACCTTTCATTCACTCACTTTCTCTAATCTGGCGGCTGGCGCATCTTTAACTCTACGAAGGCCTGTACGCAAACGCTAATGCTCCTTTTCCTTAGAATTAGGTACCTAATGCCACCCTTATTTCCCAAAACTCCCTTTAGAGCTTCGCCAAAACAGACTCTCCCCTCTGGTTTGGTATATCCGATACATATACACAGATAGACAGACACAGCTAGATAGACACAGATAGACAAACACAGATATATAGACACAGATGGATAGACTCAGATAGATCAACACAGGTAGATAGACACAGATAGATAGGCACAGATAGATAGAAACAGATAGATACACACACATAGATAGACCCAGATAGATAGACACAGATATATAGACACAGATAGACACAGATAGATACAGATAGATACACACAGATAGATAGACACAGATAGATAGACACAGATGGATAGAAACAGATAGATAGATACAGATAGACAGACGCAGATAGATAGACAACGACAGATAGACACATATAGATAGACACAGATAGATAGACACAGATAGGTAGACATAGATGGATAGACACAGATAGATAGACACAGATAGAGAGACACAGACAGATAGACACAGATAGATAGACACAGATAGATAGACACAGATAGATAGACACAGATAGTCAGACACAGATAGACAGACACAGATAGACAGATACAGAGAGATAGACACAGATAGTCAGACACAGATAGACAGACACAGATAGACAGATACAGAGAGATAGACACAGAAAGATAGACACAGATAGACAGACACAGATAGATAGACACGGATAGTCAGACACAGATAGACAGATACAGATAAATAGACACAGATAGATAGACACAGACAGATAGATAGATAGATAGATAGATAGATAGATACAGATAGATAGAAACAGATAGATAGACACAGATAGATAGACATAGATGGATAGACACAGATAGATAGACACAGATAGATAGACACACACAGATAGACACAGATAGATAGACACAGATAGATAGACACAGATAGATATACACAGATAGTCAGGCACATATAGACAGACACAGATAGACAGACACAGAGAGATAGACACAGATAGATAGACACAGATAGTCACAAACAGATAGACAGACACAGATAGCCAGAAACAGAGAGATAAACACAGATAGTCAGACACAGATAGACAGACACAGAGAGACAGATAATGAGAGATAGATACAGGTAGATATACACAGATGGATACAAACAGATAGATAGACACAGATAGAAATACGCAGATAGATAGATACAGATAGATAGACACAGATAGTCAGACACAGATAGGCAGACACAGATAGACAGATGCAGAGAGATAGACGCGGATAGTCAGACAGAGATAGATAGACGCAGATAGACAGACACAGATAGACAGACACAGAGATATAGACACAGATAGATAGACACAGATAGTCAGAAACAGATAGACAGACACAGATAGAAAGATACAGAGAGATAAACACAGATAGTCAGACATAGATAGACACAGAGAGACAGATAATGAGAGATAGACACAGATAGATATACACAGATGGATAGACACAGATGGATACAAACAGATAGATAGACACAGATAGAAATACGCAGATAGATAGATACAGATAGATAGACACAGATAATCAGACACAGATAGGCAGACACAGATAGACAGATACAGAGAGATAGACACGGATGGATAGAAACAGATAGATAGGCACAGATAGACACAGACAGATGGAAACAGATAGATAGACACAGATAGACAGACGCAGATAGACAGAAACAGATAGACAAACACAGATAGATAGACACGGATAGATAGACACAGATAGACAGACACAGATAGATAGACACAGATAGATAGAAACACATAGATAGACACAGATAGATAGACACAGATAGATAGACACAGATAGATAGAGGCAGATAGATAGATACAGATAGATTGACACAGATGGTTAGACACAGATAGATAGACACAGATAGACAGAGATCGATACAGACAGATAAATAGACACAGGTAGATAGACGCAGATAGATAGGCACAGATAGATAGACACAGTTAGATAAACACAGACAGATTGACACAAATAGATGGACACAGATAGATAGATACAGAGAGGTAGACACAGATATATAGACACAGATAGATAGACACAGATACATAGACACAGCTAGATAGATACAGATAGATAGACACAGATACATAGACACAGTTAGATAGACACAGATAAATAGACACAGATAGACATAGATAGACAGACACAGATAGACCAACACAGATAGATAGACACGGTTAGATAGACAAAGATAGATGGCCACAGGCAGATAGACACATATAGACAGAGAGAGATAGACAGATACAGAGAGATAGACACAGATAGTAAGACGCAGATAGACAGACACAGATAGACAGATACAGAGAGGTAGACACAGATAGATATACACAGACAGTCAGACACAGATAGACAGACACAGATAGACAGATACAGAGAGATAGACACAGATAGTAAGACACAGATGGACAGACACAGATAGACAGGCACAGCTCGATAGCCACAGATAGACAGACAAAGATAGATAGATACAGGTAGATAGATACAGATAGATAGGCACAGATAGATAGACACGGATAGATAGACACAGATAGATAGCTATAGGTACATCGACATAGATAGATAGACAAAGATAGATAGATACAGATAGACAGACACAGATAGACACAGATAGATAGATAGATAAAGATAGATAGACACAGATAAATAGACACAGATAGATAGAAAACGACAGGTAGACACAGATAAATAAACACAGGCAGGTAGACACAAATAGATAGACACAGACAGATAGAAACAGATAGATAGACACATATAGATAGACACAGATAGATAGATACAGATAGATAGACACAGACAGACACAGATAGATAGACACAGATAGATAGACAAGGATAGTCAGACACAGATAGACAGATACAGAGAGATAGACACAGAGAGTCAGACACAGATAGATAGACCCAGATTGTCAGATACAGATAGACAGACACAGATAGACAGATGCAAAGAGAAAGACACGGATAGATAGAAACACATAGTCAGACACAGTTAGACAGACAAACATAGACAGATACAGAGAG
>NC_046666.1:95432786-95433977 GCF_010883055.1 Belonocnema kinseyi
TAGACAGACACAGATAGACAGATGCAAAGAGAAAGACACGGATAGATAGAAACACATAGTCAGACACAGTTAGACAGACAAACATAGACAGATACAGAGAGATAAAAACAGATAGTCAGACACAGATAGACAGACACAGAGAGACAGATACGGAGAGATAGACACAGATAAATATACACAGATGGATAGAAACAGATGGATACACACAGATAGATAGACACAGATAGAAACACACAAGTAGATAGATACAGATAGATAGAAACAGATAGACAGATACAGAGAGATAGACACGGATAGTCAGACACAGATAGATAGACACAGATAGACAGATACAGATAAATAGACACAGATAGATACACAGAGATAGATAGATAGATACAGATAGATAGACAAAAAATAGATAGACACAGATAGATAGAGAACAACAGATAGACACATATAAATAAACATAGATAGATTGACACAAATAGATAGACATAGATAGATAGACCCATATAGATAGACACAGATAGATAGACATAGACAGATAGACACAGATGCTTATACACAGATAGATAGACACAGATAGACAGAGATCGATTGAGACAGATAGATAGACACAGGTAGATAGACACAGATAGATAGCACAGATAGACACAGATATATAAACACAGATATATAGACACAAATAGATTGACACAGATAGATGGGTACAGAGAGGTAGACACAGATATATATCCACAGATAGATAGACACAGATAGATAAATACAGATAGACACAGATAGACACAGATAGACACAGAAAGATAGACAGATAGATAGACTGATAGATAGACATAGATAGATAGACATAGATAGATATACACAGATAGATATACACAGATAGTTAGACACAGATAGATAGACATAGGTAGATAGACACAGATAGATACAAAAAGTCAGATAGACGCAGATAAATAAACACAGATAGATAGACACAAATAGACAGACACAGGCAGATAGACACAGATAGATAGACACAGATACATAGACGCAGATAGATAAGCACAGATAGATAGATACAGATAGACAGGCACAGATAAATAGACACAGATAGATAGACACAGATAGATAGATACAGATAGATAGACACAGATAGATAGACACAGATAGATACAAAAAGTCAGATAGACGCAGATAAATAAACACAGATAGATAGACACAAATAGATAG
>NC_046666.1:95434077-95436925 GCF_010883055.1 Belonocnema kinseyi
TAGATACAGATAGATAGACACAGATAGATAGACACAGATAGATACAAAAAGTCAGATAGACGCAGATAAATAAACACAGATAGATAGACACAAATAGATAGACACAGGCAGATAGACACAGATAGATAGACACATATAGATAGACATAGATAGATAGAAACAGATAGATAGCCACAGATGGATAGACACAGATAGATAGACACAGATAGACAGAGATCGATACAGACAGATAGATAGACAAAGGTAGATTGACACAGATAGATAGACACAGATAGATACAGATATATAGACACACATAGATAGATACAGGTAGATTGACACAGATAGATAGACACAGATATATAGACACCGGTAGACAGACACAGAAAGACAGACAGAGATAGACAGATACAGAGAGATAGACACGGATAGATAGACACAGATAAATGGCTACAGGTAAATCGACACAGATAGATAGACACAGATAGATAGATACAGATAGACAGACACAGAGAGATAGACACAGATAGATAGACACGGATAGTCAGACACAGATAGATAGACACATATAGACAGATACAGATAAATAGACAAAGATAGATAGATAGATACAGATGGATAGACGCAGATAGATAGACACAGATAGATATACAACGACAGATAGACACAGATAAATAAACACAGATAGATAGACAGAAATAGATAGACATAGACAGGTCGACACAGATACATAGACACATATAGATAGACACAGGTAGATAGACACAAATAGATAGACACAGATAAATAGACACAGATAGATGGACACAGACAGATAGACACAAATAGTTAGACACAGATATTCAGACACAGATAGACAGACACAGATAGACAGATACAGAGAGATAGACATAGATAGTCAGACACAGATAGACAGACACAGATAGACAGATACAGAGAGATAGAAACAGATAGATAAACACAGATAGTCAGACACTGATAGACAGACAAAAATAGACAGTTACAGAGAGATAAACACAGATAGTCAGACACAGATAGAGAGACACAGAGAGACAGATACAGAGAGGTAGACACGGATAGATATACACAGATGGATAGACACAAAGGGATACACACAGATAGATAGACACAGATAGAAAAAGGCATGTAGATAGATACAGATAGATAGACACAGATAGTCAGACACAGATAGACAGACACAGAGAGACAGATACAGAGAGATGGACACAGATAAATATACACAGATGGATAGACACAGATGGATACTCACAGATAGATAGACACAGATAGAAAGACGCAAGTAGATTGATACAGATAGATAGACACAGATAGACATAAACAGATAAACAGACACAAATAGATAGACAGAGATAGATAGATACAGATAGATAGACCCAAATAGATACACACAGATAGATAGAGAGCAACAGATAGACTCTTATAAATAAACATAGATAGATTGACACAAATAGATAGACACAAATAGATAGACACATAGAGATAGACACAGATAGATAGACACAGATAAACAAACACAGATAGATAGACACGGATAGATAGACACATATAGATGGCCACACGTACATCGACACAGATAGATAGACGCAGATAGATAAATACAGATAGATACAGATAGACACAGATAGACACAGATAGACACAGAAGGATAGAGAGACAGATAGACTGATAGATAGACATAGATAGATAGACATAGATAGATAGACATAGATAGATAGACGCAGATAGATAGACACAGATAGATAGACATAGGTAGATAGACACAGATAGATAGACACATATAGATAGACAGGCACATATAGATAGACACAAATAGATAGACAAAGATAGATAGACACAGATGGATAGACACCGATAGATAGACACAGATAGATAGACACAGAGCGATAGCCACAGATTGATAGACACAGGTAGATAGACACGGATAGATAGACACAGATAGATAGACACAGATAGATAGATACAGATAGATAGACACAGAGAGATAGACACAGGTAGATAGACACAGATAAATAGACACAGATAGATAGACACAGATAGACAAACACAGAGAGGCAGACACAGAAAGACAGACACAGACAGATAGAAACAGATAGATAGACACAGGAAGATAGACACAGATAGATAGACACAGATAGATAGATGGACACGGATGCATAGACACAGTTAGATACAGATAGATAGCCACAGATAGATAGACACAGATATACAGACTCAGATAGATAGACACAGATAGGCAGACGCAGGTGGAGAGACACAGATGGACAGACTCAGAGAGATAGACACAGATAGATAAGCACATATAGATAGATACAGATAGACAGACACAGATAAATAGACTCAGATAGATAGACACAGATAGATAGATAGATAGATAGATAGATAGATAGATAGATAGATAGATAGATAGATAGATAGATAGATAGATAGATAGATAGATACAGATAGATAGACACAGATAGATAGACATAGACAGATAGACACAGATGCTTATACACAGATAGACACAGATAGATAGATATCAATAGAGACAGATAGATAGACACAGGTAGATAGACACAGATAGATAGCACATATAGATAGACACAGATAGATAAACACAGATAGATAGAGGAAAATAGATTGACACAGATAGATGGGTACAGAGAGGTAGACACAGATATATAGACACAGATAGAGAGACACAGATAGATAGACACCGTTAGATAGAGACAGACACATAGACACAGATAGATAGACATAGATAGACAGACTCAGATAGATAAACACAGATAAACAAACACAGATAGATGGACACGGATAGGTAGACACAGATAGATGGCCACAGGTACATCGACACAGATGGATAGAC
>NC_046666.1:95437025-95438413 GCF_010883055.1 Belonocnema kinseyi
GATAGTTAGATACAAATAGACAGATAGATAGATAGACACGGATAGATAGATACAGATAGACAGACACAGATAGATAGACACAAATAGATAAAAACACATAGATAGACACAGATAGATAGACACAGATAGATAGACACAGATAGATAGACACAGATAGATAGAGGCAGATAGATAGACACAGATAGATCGACCCAGATAGACAGATACAGATAAATAGACACAGATAGATAGACACAGATAGATAGACACAGATAGATAGAGGCAGATAGATAGGCACAGATAGATAGATAGGGATAGATAGACACAGATTAATAGCTACAGATAGATAGACACAGATAGATAGACACACATAGATAGATACAGATAGACAGACACAGATAGACACAGATAGATAGACACGGATAGTCAGACACAGATAGACAGATACAGAGAGATTGACACAGAGAGACAGACACAGATAGACAGACACAGAGAGACAGATACAGAGAGATAGACACAGATATATATACACAGATGGATAGACACAGATGGATACACACAGATAGAAAGACGCAAGCAGATAGATACATATAGATATACACAGATACTCAGACACAGATAGACAGACACAGATATACAGATACAGCGAGATAGACACGGATAGATAGACACAGATAGATAGAGGCAGATAGATAGACACAGATAGATCGACCCAGATAGACAGATACAGATAAATAGACACAGATAGATAGGCACAGATAGATTGATAGATAGATACAGATAGATAGACACTGATAGATAGACACAGATAGATGGAAAACGACAGATAGATATAGATAAATAAACACAGATAGATAGACACAAATAGATAGACACAGATAGATAGACGCAGATAGATTGACACATATAGTTAGACACAGATAGATAGACACCGATAGATAGACACAGATGGATAGACACAGATAGATAGACACATATAGACAGAGATCGATAGAGATAGAGACAAAGATAGATAGACACAGATAGATAGTCACAGATAGATAGATGCGGATAGATAGACACAGATGGATAGACACAGATAGATAGACACAGAAAGATAGACACAGATATATAGCCACAGATAGATAGACACAGATAGATAGACACAGATGCATAGACACAGATAGATAGACACAGGTAGACACAGATAGATAGAGTTATAGATAGACATAGATAGACATAGATAGATAGGCACAGACAGATAGACACAGATATATACAGATAAGTAGACCCAGATATATAGACACAGAGGGATAGACACAGATAGATTTTTTTTTTTTTGTTAGAGGAGTAAAAACGGTAAAATGCTCATGCACTAACCACATTCGAACCTTGGGGACCACAAGCTCAATATATGCACATCACGTGCA
>NC_046666.1:95438513-95441798 GCF_010883055.1 Belonocnema kinseyi
TTTGTTTGTCTCGTTTTTGAAACTCTGTCTAGCTTTTTCCCACCTTACGCATACAAATAGTGTATGATTTGCGTCATCGGTATTTTCACAGTAGTGACATATGTCGGTCTCCCATCTGTTTCGTTTATGTAGGTATGCCATGAAACAGCCATGGCCTGAGATTGCCTGCGACCGTTCATAGTTCATTTCACCGTGTTTTCTTTCCAACCATGTTCTGATAGTCGGTATCAATCTCCAAGTCCAGCGTCCATGATTTCCATTTGTCTACTTCTCCTGCCAGCTTTTCAGTAGGTTCTCTCGGCATTGTTTTGGGTCTACACCTTCATATTTCTCCTTTCTTTCCTTTGCCAGCAGCTCGATGGGGGGAATTTCCGCCATAACTCCGACGCCTTCGGCTGAAATTGTGCGGTACCCGCTGCACACTCTTATTCCCATAATCTTTTGTATGCGGTATAACTTTTTCAGCATTTTCTTCCTTTTTAGTGCTTCGTACCAAACAGGAGCAGCGTACAGATGTTGTGAGTGGACAATGCTTATCAGCAGTCTCCTTTTAGATGATCTTGGTCCTCTTATATTTGGCATGAGACTTGCCAGGGCTGACATAGTTTTTTCCGCCTTTGCGACCATTTTGTTAATGTGATCTGCAAATGTGCGTTTAGTATCAAGCCACACTCCCAGTTGCTTTAGGGATTTTTGGGGATATATCTTAACGCCTTGCACGTTAAAGCTGACTGGACATATCTTTGGCTTAGTTGTCAAGAGTATCGCTTCCGTTTTTGCAGGTGCTATTTGGAGTTCCTTTTCCTTTAACCATTTGACAACTCTAAGTATCGCTGTGTTTGCGTGGTGCATAAGCAGGGTTTCATTGGAAGCTGTAATTACCATAGCAATATCATCAGTGAATCCGACCAGTACGACTCCTTTTGGAAGTTCAAGTCTTAAGAGATCGTCGTATTGAGTATTCCAGAGGCTTGGGCCTAGAACCGAGCCTTGTGGGACGCCACTGTTTACGTCTCTGGCCCTGATCTTGTCCTCAGCATCGAATATCAAAACCCGGTCAGAGAGATATGAAGCTACCAAATCTATGAGGTTTTCCTATATACCTCTTTTTCGTAGGCTTTCCAGGATAACTTGCCACGAGGTACTGTTCAAGGCATTTTTGACGTCTAGTTTTATTAGGGCACACATACGTCGGCATTGTTTCGAGCAGGCAGCTGCCTCGTCCGCTATTCTCACGATCTATTTGATAGCGTCCACTGTCTGACGACACTCTCTGAATCCGCACTGGTTCTCAGCAAGTCTGCCGGTGCGATCTAATTCCTTTTTGAGCCTTCCGAGTATCAAGTGCTCATATAACTTCCCCTCAGCATCGAGCAGGCAGATGGGCCTGAATGAGCTGGGGTCTTCGTTTGGCTTGTTTCCTTTTTTCAAGAGAACGAGTTTTGACATTTTCCATATTGCTGGGAATTCACCCTTTGCTGCAAGCCTGTTGTACACACTTAGCACATATTTCGGTCGAAATTCCGCAGCCTGCTTTATAATTTCCGTTGGAACATTTCCTGGACCTGGTGCTTTATTGCATTTCATTTTCCTGCTTGCCGACCACAGCTCTCCTTCCGTGAACAATGGAAATTCTGAGGGACCTGCGTGCTCGAAGTGTATCAGGTCATGTATTGGAATGAGGTGTCTTATTTACTCTTCTGTGGCGGTCATGGTTAGCTGAGGTTTAGGTGGGTAACCCTGAAGTCTTTTCATGACTATTTGGTATCCCTTTCCACAAACATCCCTATCCACTTCGTTACAGATAGATAGACATAGCTAGATAGACACACACAGATAGACACAGATGGACAGAAAAAGGTAGATAGATACAGGTAGATAGACACAGATAGATGGACACAGATAGATAGACACAGATAGACAGACACAGATAGATAGGCACATATGGATAGACACATATAGGTAGACACAGATATATAGACACAGATGGATAGACACAGATAGATAGACACAGAGAGATAGACACAAATATATAGCCACAGATAGATAGACACAGATGGATAGACACAGATATATAGATACCGGTAGATAGACACAGACAGATAGACACAGATTGATAGACACAGATAGATAGAAACAGAGAGACATAGATAGATATATACAGATAGATATACACGGATAGATAGACACTGATAGATAGACACAGATAGATAGACACAGATAGATACAGAAATATAGATACATATAGATAGATACAGGTAGATGGCCACAGATAGATAGACACAGATGGATAGAGAGAGATAGATAGACACAGATGGATAGACACAGATAGATAGACACAGATAGATAGAGAGAGATCGATAGAGACAGATAGATAGACACAGATAGAAAGGCACAGACAGATCGAAACAGATAGATAGACACAGATAAAATGGACACAGATAGATAGACACAGAGCCATAGACACAGATATATAGACACAGATAAATAGACACATATAGATAGACATAGTTAGATAGAAACAGATAGAGAGACACAGATAGATATATACAGATTGATAGACACAGATAGATAGACACTGATGGATAGACACACATTGATAGACACAGACATATAGAAACATATAAATAGACATAGATAGATAGACACAGATGGATAACCACAGATTGATAGATACAGGTAGATAGACACAGATAGATAGACATAGATAGATAGACACAGATTGACAGACACATATAGATAGGCACATATAGATAGATGCAGATAGAAAGACACAGATAGATAGACAGATAAATAGACATAGATAGATAGACATAGATAGCTAGACAGATAGATAAACACTGATAGATAGAGACAGATAGATAGACATAGATAGATACACATAGCTAGATAGCCATAGATAGATAGACGCAGCTAGGTTGACACAGATTGATAGACACAGGTAGACACAGATAGATAGACTTATATATAGACATAGATAGATAGACATATATAGATAGACATTGATTGACACAGACATATAGACACAGATAGATACAGATAAAAAGAACCAGATAGATAGACACAGATGGATAGACACAGATAGATAGACGCAGCTAGATAGACACACAGATAGATAGACACAGATAGATAGACATGTATCGATAGAGACACGTAGATAGACACAGGTAGATAGACACAGATAGAAAGGCACAGATAGATAGGCACAGATTTATAAACACAGATAGATAGACACAAATAGATGGACACAGATAGATAGACACAGATAGATAGACACGAATGGGT
>NC_046666.1:95441898-95443965 GCF_010883055.1 Belonocnema kinseyi
CAGATAGATAGACACAGATGGATAGACACAGATAGATAGATACAGGTAGATAGACACAGACACATAGGCACAGATCGATAGACACATATATGTAGTCACAGGTAGATAGACACAGAGAGACGCAGATGGATATATACAGATAGATATACACGGATAGATAGACACTGATAGATAGACACAGATGGATAGACACAGATAGATTGACCAAGATAGATACACGCGGATAGATAGACACAGATAGATAGACACAGATATATAGACACAGATAGATACACACAGAGAGACACAGATAGATATATACAGATAGATATACACGGATAGATAGACACTGATAGATAGATACAGAAAGATAGGTACATATAGATAGATACAGATGGATAGACACAGATAGATAGACACGGATGGGTAGACACAGATAGATAGACACAAATAGATAGACAGAGATCGATAAAGACATATATATAGACACAGGTAGATAGACACAGATAGAAACGCACGGATAGATAGACACAGATAGATAAACACAGATAGATAGACACAAATATATGGACACAGATAGATAGACACAGAGAGATAGTCACAGATGGATAGACACAAATATATAGATATCTATCTATCTGTGTCTATCTATCTATGTCTATCTGTCTATGTCTATTTATCTGTCTATCTATCTATGTCTTTCTATGTCCATCTATTTGTGTCTATCTATTTGTGTTTATCTATCTGTGTCTATCTATCTGTGCGTTTCTATCTTTGTCTATCTACCTGTGTCTATCTACCTGTCTCTAACGATCTCTGTCTATCTATCTGTGTCTATCCATATGTGTCTATCTATCTGTGTCTATCTATATGTGTCTATCTATCTATGTCCATCTATCTGTGTCTATCTATATGTGTCTATCTATCTGTATCCATCTATCTGTGTCTATATATATATCTATCTGTCTGCATCTTTCAATCTGTGTCTATCTATCTGTCTCTCTCTATCTGCATCCATCTCTCTGTGTCTATCCTTTTGTGTCGGTGTACCTGTGGCCACCTATGAGTGTCTATCTATCCGTGTCTATCTATCTGTGTTTGTTCATCTGTGTCTGTCTATATGTGTCTGTCTATCTGTGTCTATCTATCCGTGCCTATCTGTCAGTGTCTATCTATCTGCGTCTATCTAACTGTTTCTATCTATCTGTCTCTCTCTATCTGCATCTATCTATCTGTGTATATCCATCTGTGTCGGTGTACCTGCGGCCATCTATAAGTGTGTATCAATCCGTGTCTATCTAACTGTGTTTGTTCATCTGTTTCTGTCTACCTGTGTCCGTCTATCTGTGTCTATCTATCCGTGCCTATCTGTCTGTGTCTATCTATCTATATATACCTGTCTATGTCTATCTATCTATGTATGTCTATCTATATCTATCTATCTATGTCTATCTATCTGTCTATCTATCAGTGTCTCTCTATCTGCATCTATCTATCTGTGTCTATCCATCTGTGTCTGTGAACCTGTGGCCATCTATCAGTGTCTATCTATCCGTGTCTATCTATCCGTGTTTGTCCATCTGTGTCTGTAAATCTGTGTCAATCTATACGTTTCTATCTATTTGTGTCTATCTATCTGTATCTATCTATCTGTGTCTATCTATATGTATCTATCTGTCTGTATCTATCAATCTGTGTCTATCTATCTGTGTCTATCTATCAGTGTCTATCTATCTGTGTCTATCAATCTGTATATATCTATCTGTGTACATCCATCTGTGTCTCTCTATGTCTACGTATCTGTGCCTATATATCTGTGTCTATCAATCTGGGTCTATCTATCTGTGTCTATCTATCTAAGTCTATATATCTGTGTCTATATCTCTGTGTCTATCTACCTGTGTCCATTTTATCTGTGACTATCTATCAGTGTTTATCTATCTGTTTCGATCTATCTGTGCCTTTCTATCTGTGTCTATCTACCTCTTTCTATCTATCTGTCTCTACCGATCTCTGTCTATCTATCTGTGTCTATCTATCTGTGTCTATCCGTCTGTGTCTATCCGTCTGTATCTATCTATCTGTGTC
>NC_046666.1:95444065-95447875 GCF_010883055.1 Belonocnema kinseyi
CTGTGTCTATTTATCTGTGTCCATCCGTCTGTTTCTATCTATCTGTGTCATCTGTGTCTATCCATCTGTGCCCATCTATCTGTGTCTATCTATATGTATCTATCTGTCTGTGTCTATCAATCTGTGTCTATCTATCTGTGTCTATCTATCAGTGTCTATCTATCTGTGTCTATCTATCTGTGTCTATCTACCTGTGTCTATCTATCTGTGTCTGTCCATCTGTGTCTATCTATGTGTGTCTATCTAGCTATGTCTATCTATCTGTGTCTATCTATCCGTGTGTATCTACCTTCGTCTATCTATCTGTGTCTATCCATCTGTGTCTATCAATCTGTGTCTATCTACCTGTGTCTATCTATCTGTATCTATCGATCTCTGTCTATCTATCTGTGTCTATTTATCTGTGTTTATCCATCTGTTTCTATCTATCTGTGTCTATCTATCTGTCTCTATCTATCTGTGTCCATCTATCTGTGTCCATCTATCTGTATCTATCTATATGTATCTATCTTTCTGTATCTATCGATCTGTGTCTATCTGTCTGTGTCTATCTACCTGTATCTATCTATCTGTGTCTATCCACCTGTGTCTATCTATCTGTGTCTATCTATGTGTGGCTATATATCTGTGTCTATCTATCTGTGTCTATCTATCTGTGTCTATCTATCTGTGTCTATCCATCTGTGTCTGTTTATCGGTGTCTATCTATCAGTGTCTATCTATCTGTGTCGAACTATCTGTATATATCTATCTGCGTCCATCTATTTGCGTCTCTCTATGTCTATCTATCTGTGCCTATGTATCTGTGTCTATCTATCTGTGTCTATCTGTAAGTGTCTATCTATTTGTGTCTATCTATCTGTGTCTATCTATCTGTGTCCATCTATCTGCGTCTACCTATACGTATCTATCTGTATGTATCTACCAATCTGTGTCTATCTATCTGTGTCCATCTCTCTTCATCTATCTGTCTGTGTCTATCTATCTGTGTCTATCTAACTGTGTCTATCTATCTGTGTCTATCTATCTGTGTCTATCTCTCGGTGTCTATCTATCTGTGTCCATTTTATCTGTGTCTATCTACCAGTGTTTATCTATCTGTTTCGATCTATCTGTGCCTTTCTATCTGTGTCTATATGTCTGTGTCTACCTATCTGTGTCTATCTATCTGTGTCTATCTATCTGTGTCTATCTAACTGTGTCTATCTATCTGCGTCTATCTATCTGTGTCTATCTAACTGTGTCTATCTATCTGCGTCTATATATCTGTGTCTATATATCTGTGTCTATCTCTCTGTGTCTATCTGTCTGTGTCCATTTGATCTGCTTGTATCTATCTGTGTTTATCTATCTGTTTCGATCTGTCTGTGCCTTTCTATCTGTGTCTATCTACCTGTGTCTATCTATCTGTCTCTATCGATTTCTGTCTATCTATCTGTGTCTATCTGTGTCTATCTATCTGTGTCTATCTATCTGTGTCCATCTATTTGTGTCTATCTATCTGTGTTTATATATCTGTGTCTATCTACATGTGCCTCTCTATCTGTGTCTATCTTCCTGTGTCTATCTATGTGTCTCTATCGATCCCTGTCTATCTATCACTGTCTATTAATCTGTGTATATATCTAGCTGCGTCTATCTGTCTGTGTCTATCCATCTGTGTCTATATATCTGGGTCTATTTTTCTGTATCTAACTTTGTCTATCTATCTGCGTCTATCTATCTGTGTCTGTATATCTGTGTCTAGCTCTCTGTGTCTATCTATCTGTGTCCATTTAATCTGTGTGTATCTATCTGTGTTTATCTATCTGTTTCGATCTATCTGTGTCTATCTACCTGTATCTATCTATCTGTCTCTATCGATTTCTGTCTATCTATCTGTGTCTATCTATCTGTGTCTATCTATCTGTGTCTATCCATCTGTGTCTATCTGTCTGTGTCTATCTATCTGTGTCCACCTATCTGTGTCTATCTATATGTACCTATCTGTCTGCATCTATCAATATGTGTCTATCTATCTGTGTCTATCTATCAGTGTCTATCTATCTGTGTCTATCTATCTGTATATATCTATCTGTGTCTAACCATCTGTGTCTATCTATCTGTGTCTACCTATCTGTGGCTATATATCTGTGTCTATCTCTCTGTGTCTATCTATCTGTGTCCATCTGTTTGTGTCTATCTATCTGTGTTTATAAATCTGTGCCTATCTATCTGTGCCTTTCTATCTGTGTCTATCTACCTGTGTCTATATATGTGTCTCTATCGATACATGTCTATCTATCTGTGTCTATCTATCTGTGTGTCTATCTAGCTGCGTCTGTCTATCTGTGTCTATCCATCTGTGTCTATCTATCTGGTTCTTTTTATCTGTATCTATCTGTGTCTATTTGTCTGTGTCTATCAATCAATGTCTATCTATATATGTCTATCTATCTATGTCTATATATAAGTCTATCTATCTGTGTCTACCTGTGTCTATCAACCTGTGTCAACCTAGCTGCGTCTATCTATCCATGTCTATCTATCTGCGTCTATCTCTCTTCATCTATCTATATGTGTCTACATATCTCTGTCTATCTATCTTTGTTAATCTATCTGTATCTGCCTATCTGTGTCTATCTAACTGTTACTATCTATCTCTATCTATCTGTGCATATCTGTGTCTATCTATATGTGTCCATCTATCTGTGTCTATCTATATGTATCTATCTGTCTGTATCTATCAATCTGTGTCTATCTATCTGTGTCTATATTTCAGTGTCTATCTATCTGTGTCTATCAATCTGTATATATCTATCTGTGACTATCTATTTGTGTCTCTCTGTGCCTCTCTAGCTGTGTCTATATATCTGTGTCTATCTATCTATGTCTATCTGTCTATGTCTATTTATCTGTCTATCTGTCTATGTCAATCTTTCTATGTCTATCTATTTGTCTATCTATCTTTGTCTATCCATCTGTGTCTGTGTACATGTGGCCATCTATCTGTGTCTATCTATCCGTGTCTATCTATCTGTGTTTGTCCATATGTGTCTGTCTATCCGTGTCTGTCTATCTGTGTCTATCTATCTGTGTTTACCTATCTGTGTCTATCTATCTGTGCTTACCTATCTGTGTCTATCTACCTACGTGTATCTACCTGTCTCTAGCGATACCTGTTTCTATCCACCTGTGTCTATATATCTGTGTCTATTTATCTGTGTTTATATGCCTATGTCTACATATCGTTGTCTATATATCTGTGTCTATCTCTCATCATCTATCTGTGTCTATCTAACTGTGTCTATCTACCTGTGTCTATCTATCTATGTCTATCTATATATGTCTGTTTATAAGTCTATTCTTGACTATTTGGTATCGCTTTCCCCAAACATCCCTATCCACTTCGTTACAGATTATAGACCAGCCTCCTTTTTTTGCTACCTTAATAGTTTTTTGAAGCACTTTTTGGTTCTCGGCTAATTCTTCCCAAAGGAGGCGCCTCAGAGTTGGGTTTTTCCTCTTACCGGCTTCTCGCGAACGGGTCCACTTCCGAGTCCGTTTTGTCCGTTTCCATTGGCCTGTCTCTCATGTCCTTGTCAAATGCTGCTTCGTCATCTTTGGTTCTGTCCGGGATTGAGGTTGCCATAAAGTTTGGCCAGCGCTTCGTGCGTGGAGGGGCGGGCCGAAATAACTGGGAACGGGTATACCCTCGGAAAAAAAATTTCCTACCCCAGTTCCCTGGGGCCCAGCCTTCGTTTAACCGGTCCCGGCAAACACGGACGGACCGGAACTCGCCCGGGGCACTGCAGATTCCGATCTCTGCAG
>NC_046666.1:95447975-95449042 GCF_010883055.1 Belonocnema kinseyi
CGTCCGTGTTTGCCGGGACCGGTTAAACGAAGGCTGGGCCCCAGGGACTGGAGTAGGAAATTTTTTTCCGAGGGTATACCCGTTCCCAGTTATTTCGGCCCGCCCCTCCATGCACGAAGCGCTGGCCAAACTTTATGGCAACCTCAATCCCGGACAGAACCAAAGATGACGAAGCAGCATTTGACAAGGACATGAGAGACAGGCCAATGGAAACGGACAAAACGGACTCGGAAGTGGACCCGTTCGCGAGAAGGAGCTCTATTTTAAGGACTCCACCTAGAGATAGAACACTCTCATTGCCCGAATCCAGCGAGGAAATCAGAAGCAATAAGAGCTCAGCGGAAAGCAACCCGCCAAAAAGGAAAAGGAAGGGAAGTACCCCTGAAAAAGAAGCCACGCGAAGTGAAACTTACGCAAGTTCCGAAGCGGACCCGTTAGAAGAAATCTGTTCTCTTTCAAAGAACTTAGCAAAGGTGCTCAGTGGTATGTACAATCCCAAAACGGAGCTCTGTAACATAAGTAGTGCTCTGATGCTCAAATCGAAGATTCTTCAATTCAGTGACCACCAAAAACAAACTGACGCGGAGAAGGATTTGAGGAGCGAAAACGATAAGCTTCGCAGGCAAATTAGAACTATGGAAACAGAGATCAAAGAATTGCGGAAAGAGCAACGACTTGCATCCTGTACATCAGTTAAGTGCAACAATTGCGTGTTGGCCCAGAAAATTCATGAGAGAAGAAGACAGCTGAAAATGGAGGAATCGCTCCAAAACTTTAAACAAGCAACAGAGGAAGATTGGGATAACGGTGTCTTCACAAAAGCTAGAGCCGAAATGGGACACGTTTGGGACGCACCAGCGGATTGGGATATTATCCTACCTTGCAAAGCAGACATCACATCGGAAGATAAGGAAGTCGAAAGAGCGATAGAAATGTTTAACGGAAAAGCCGGACCCATACTCCAAAACAGGAAGGAGGGTGAAGTAGCCATGATGCAACATACCCTAGGATTCCCTGATGCGGAAGGAAGCTTCCAAAGTGCTACTAGATGTATATATTATCCAATT
>NC_046666.1:95449142-95458092 GCF_010883055.1 Belonocnema kinseyi
GGATGGATGGATGGATGGATGGATGGATGGATGGATGGATGGATGGATGGATGGATGGATGGATGGATGGATGGATGGATGGATGGATGGATATATGATTAAAATATCGAAATATTATAGTGTAGATGCAAGAATTTTATGCCTCGTTATCATGGCTGTATTGAACGTATACTTTTATTACCTATCTATTTGAAAGAACACTGCGTTCAAGTGTTGGATTGGGCATCCGTCTCAGGCGTTGGTCACTCACAATGATGAGAGTGTCTGAACATACTTTGATCCCGTTAGGAGTATACGCTTGATGGCGCAGCGATTACGCTCCCCGCAACTCACTCCGCTAGTCTAAGTTCAAAATTTCCAAAATGGCCAACAGTAACCACGGTAACTGTTCGTTGTTGTTGTTTTCACCGGCAACATACTTCAAAAATAATTTCACAATCTTCTTTCATCATAAAAACACATTTTTATATAGAAAACAGTACAAAAACAACTAGAAATACATAAATAATTATTCTGACAATTATTTATGTATTTCTACTTGTTTTTATATTGTTTTCTGCAATTTATTTAGTTTTTAAGACCATTATCTGAAAAGTATCAGGGTATTATCGAGGTTATCCGAAAGGTCATCTATTATCTTATCTTAGGGATATGAGTATACGCTAGATGGCTCCAATGTCGACTTTGTTGCGACACATCTGCGCGCGTCGACTCGGCATTAGGCGCCGTCTTCAGGCTTGTTTGATAGCAAATGGGGTTAGTGAAAAATCTTTTGAATACCTAACTCCAAAATTTGTGCAATATTAAGATTTATTAAATATTCTATTAAGCAATTTTTAAATAAATTATGTATTTAACATTTATTTGTCTTTCATTTTTGTATCTTCAGAATAGTATTTGAATTATATGCAAACAATAGGTCAGGATTTTTAGGTAATTTCGTTATTTCACGCCTGATTTCAATTCAAAATATTATAAAGCATTTTAAATGATTTAAAAAAAATTTTTTTAAAGTTTAAGGATCTTAATGCCATTTGAAAATATTTTTAAATATTAAAACAGATTTTCAGGACTTATTTGATTACATATTTTTTAGAGCTTATAATTGAATTTCCAAAGATTTCAAAAGATTTCATAATATTTAAAAGAGTTTGAGTTATTTTAAAAAAATTTAAGAGATTTTAAGTTATTTTGAAGAATTTTAAAAGAAACTTCAGTAGAATTTAAATATGTTTAAAGATTTTAAAATAATTTTCAAATATAAATAATGTTCTTGAGTTCTTTAAAGTCTGTTAAATCTCTTGAAATCTTCGTAAATTTTTAAAAAACATTTAAACTCGACTAAATTTCTTGAAATACATATTGATTTCTCTAAAATATTTATAAATATCTTGAAATATTTTTGAATTTATGTTAAATCTTCTTTAATTACGTAAAATATTCAATAATATAATGAATAGTGTAGTGATTGTGTCATACAAAATAATTGTGTACTCGAATATGCGAACAAATATTAAAGTATAAAGTAATCATACAAAAGATTCATTTTTTTTGGGCCTTTGAATTTTATAGAACTTTGTAAAACATTTCGTTGAATAGTTCAACGCAATGTAAAACAAAGACGATTTATACACGTATTTTTTCCGTGTATCTTTAAAAAATAATTTTCAACGAAAGTATGGGAGGTGCAGCTGAGAGTTATGTGTATGGTTGATTTACCCCAACCAAATTCTGTCTGACGCAGCCATCTTATGTTTAGAAATATCTATTAGAACATATGACTGAAGCAGTAATATTGCTGCAATAATTATGGTATGGGTAAAATACGCAAGCCGTACCGCTGTAGCTGAGCAAGCAATACATTATGGTTGAAATAACCAGAATTATGCGTGTATCGTAAAATTATTTCTTTCAGTGTACAGCTTTTCCTATCAATTTGACCCCCATCCCTTCCCTACCCACTGTGGTGACCCCCCCCCCCCCCCCCCTAGAAGAGTCAGGTATTTAAAAAGAAATCCTTTTGTATAAAAATGACGAAAAAATAAAACGCGATATATTGTATAAATTCGATAATACAATAAACAAATGAGATGAGCTAAATAAAAAAAAAACATTGATCAATTCAAACAGAAGTCAAAAAAGAAAAACATTGCTTTTTAAAAGCCCAATGAAACTCTCGTATTAATGTTTTGGATATAAAAAAAATCAATAATTCAAATTTTTATTGTACAAAAAATAATCAAAAATGAAAAATTCCATTGTGGGGTCAAACTATGTAGGATACGAAAAAATAAGAACCAACCAAAATTGTTATCCCAAAAAATATCTACAAATTCGTTAAATATCACTTTTTGAAAGGACGTGCACTTTTTCTTTTATTCATGAAAAATAACATTAAAAATTAAAAATTAAAAAATTAGTCGAAAAATGACGAAATTGACTAAAAAAAAAAAAGATTTTACAAAGCCTATTCACAAATGTTTGGCGAAAATCGAGCGCGCGGCGCGAGTACCACGATAAGAATGTGTACCTCAAAGCCTACAGAGCTTTGAGAAACTTAATCTTCGACTATACTTAATTAAGTACACAATTCAGAATATGAAGACGCATATGAATACTGTCATCTTAAAGAGATAATTTCGATAAAGTTTGATTCAAGCATTCCAAGTGCAAAGAATAAATATCTAAGCGCGAAGCGTGAGGTGTAATTGAGCTGCCGGATCAAAGAAGGGCACATAAACTTATTTTGCCGGGAGTGGGAAGGCCCCTGGAAGTTTTCAAAAGCATTTTCGTATTTTAATTTTTAAGACTATAACTAGATGTAGAATTTCATTGCGCATCTTTTTTTCCTTAGGCAGAAAGTTATAGCTTTTTTATTTTTCTAATTAAAGCCAAAAAACTGGCTTTTCCGGAAAAATCAATTTTAATTCGTTTTTAACTTCAACTTGTGCGCAGTCACTGAATTTTCAGGATTTTTCAATAAAGTTTTCAGAGAATGTAGTTCAAAATGTTCTTCGACTGATAGAGCAAAAGGACCTTAAACATTTATTTAAGAAAAATTGTTGTTAATTTTTTTCTGGTGCGTGGCACTTATCGGACTTCTCTGACTTCCAGCGTTTCGTTTATCGAGAGAATTTTGAGCAACGAAAAACTTTCAGCGAGAAAGAGGTTAACAACAGTACAAAGAAGTTTTCTGAAAAATTTTAGCCCAATCGAATTGATATTCCAGAAATTATTAACGTCTCAAGCCGATAGCAGCTAGGCGACTCGCGCGCGGGCTGTAGCGAGAGTCTCAGATCAGTTCAGCGGCGCCAAAAGTAAAAACTAATCAAGTAATCAGGTAATATCAAAGGATTATGCATAAATAAACAATAGTGCATAATGTAAAATAATTAAAATGTAATATTATGTTAAATAGAATGGTTCTATTTTTATGACAAAATGTACAAAAGTAAAACAAAACATAAACATCTAATGGTTGAGATTAGCCGGATTCTTTAATTCTGCGAATTTTTCAATGCTTCAAATTCGTAGAATTCAAAACAGTGAAATATCGACAAAGTGCACTTGTTTTTCATTTCTGTTGTAATAGAGCGTTAGTATTTTTTGTCTTCTCAAGGTGAAATGTCACTGGATTTTTAATTTTTTAACAAAAGTGTTGTGATATGATGTCAAAGCAAGCGAATCCTAGAGGTAGAAGAAGAAGTAGAAATGAAGAACAGTCGGAGGAAAATTTGCGAAAAACTAAGAGAAACAAGATATAAATTTTATATTCTAAAAAAATTCAATCAAAAAATATGTCATAAAAATAATAGCGATAATTTTTTCACTGCAAATATCAATTCATAAATCTGTTTCAAATAAAATCCAGAATGCAAAAGTTTTTGAGCCTGTTAAAATCTGCTGTAAATGTCTAAAGTGTCATGAAAAAATTGGAGTCTCAGAACAGAATACATTTCATTCAAACTTTTGGCAATTAGCTGATTACAACAAGCAGAATATTTGCTAAGTAATATAATGAAATGCGAGAATCCATCATCTGTAGATCTTAGTGCTAAAAAACAGATGTTAATAAAGTGGAATTTTGAATTTCCCCATGAGAAAAAAAATATTCCTGTTTGTCAACAGTTTCTCTGCGAATTACTTGGCTTAGGAATCAAAAGATTGAGGGTTTTACAAGGGAAAATTTTGAATAAAAAAAAATGTATGCGATACTAGAGGTAAACACACTAATCGTAATGTAAAATTAAATGCCAATGTGAAAGACCTAATCAAAATTCACTGTTATAGTTTGATACATCGCGAATCTCACTATAAAAAAGAAGGAACTGCTTTGAAATACTTTGAAAATCTGGAATTGAATTTAAGTACTTTATATAACCTTTTTCTTGACTACTATCAGAGCGTCACACAAGAGGAAGCCAATCCTTTAAGCGGTTCTTGCTACGCTAAATGTTTTAACCATAACTTGCCTTTTTCGTTTAAGCTTCCCCGAACCGATGTATGTAACGTGTGCTACGCAAGTGAACGAAAAAATGTTGAATCTCCGAATATTACTATGCACGAAAAAAGCGAAAGATTATTTAAGGTTTAAAAAAGAACTTTTATCAGAAAAAAACGTTCTATGTTGCGAGTTCGATTACGCGCAATATTTACCATTACGAAAGATTCCCGTCAATGATCAGTTTTATAAAAGATTATTATGGCTTTCTCTTTTTAATGTCCATGCACACAATACAGATAAAAGTTACATGTTTCCATACCTCGAAGGGCTTGCAAAGAAGGGTGCGAACACGGTTTGTAGCTTTCTATTTCATACAGTAAAAGAAGAATTTAATTCAGAACGTCACTCTAAAATAATCCTTTTCTCGGATGCTGCTTCTGGACAAAACGCAATTATAACATGTTTACATTTTTAATTCTATTATCAATGGAACTAAATGTTGAAATTTTACACGTATTTCCTGTCCGCGGCCATTCATATGGTACATGCAATGGCAATTTTGGAATGTACGCTCAGAAGAAGAAAAAAATGGAGAGAATTGAAACGTTCGACGATTATTATAATCTAATTCTTAGTGCTCGTAATTCTCCTTTCACTATAATTAAATCTGCAACATAAATTTTACAAGATTTTGATACATTATTGAGGGATAACTTGCAAAAACCCAAAGGAATGAAAATTAGTGAATCCAATGTCATTCAGTATCATCCAAGCGGAAAAATCCATGTTTTTCAAAATTATAATAACGAAAATCCTTCTACTTATGAAGTATATTTAGCTATTGAACTTCCAACTCTTCCTAAATTACTTCCACCTCGAGTAGGTATCAGTATAGCTAAAATAAAAGACGTTAAAAGTTTAATGGATTATCTTACAGAAAAAGGACGCTTGTTCTTGAACAATTTTTTTTCTTTAATTGAAACTATGCTTGTGACAGTAAGGCTCTAAATATGACTTCCGACGATGATAGCTGTTCTGAATAAAAAATAATTATTTTGATTTTCCATAAGCCAAATGTATATATCAAAGCGAACAAGGATCTCATTAGTAATCATAAGTTCAGAAAGCATAATATTCACATTAAAGACGTTAATATATTTAAAAATTATTATTAAATAAAAAAATGTAAAGAGCTTACGAACTAAAATAAATTTTTCCCAACTTCTAATTCTGCGAATTTTCAGAGATTATATGATTTTGTTAGATTTGTCTCAGAAAGGGAACCATGCTATTGTACATAATATTAAATTAATAAATTATTTTACATTATGCACTATTGTTTATTCATGCACAATCCTTTGATATTATCTGATTACTTGATTAGTTGTTACTTTTGGCGCCGGTGAATTGTATTATAAATCGGATCTGAGACTCTCGCTACAGCCCGCACGCGAGTCGCCTAGCTGCTATCGGCTTAAGACATTAATAATTTCTGGAATATCAATTCGATTGGGCTAAAATTTTCCAGAAAACTTCTTTGTACTGTTGTTAACAACTTTCTCGCTAAAAGTTTTTCGTTGTTAAAAATTCGTTCGATAAACGAAACGCTGGAATTTAAAGAAGTCCGATAAGCGCCACGCATCAGAAATAAATTAACAACAATTTTTTTTAAATGAATTTTAAAATTCATTTTGCTCTATCAGTTCAAGGACATTTTGAATTAGATTCCCTAAAAATTGTATTGAAAAATCTTACAAACTGACTGACTGAGTACAAAATGAAGTGAAAAACGAATTAAAATTGATTTTCCCAGAAAAGCCAGTTTTTGGGGTTTAATTATAAAAATAAAAAAACTACAACTTTTTGCTTAGGGGAAAAAAAGCGCAATGAAATTCTACATCTAGTTATAGTCTTTAAAAATTAAAATACGAAATTTTTTTTGAAAACTTCCAGGGGCCTCCTTACTCCCGGCGAAATAAGTTTATGTACCCTTCTTCGATCCGGCAGCTCAATTTTATCCGAACGTAAAGCGCGAGATTCAACAAATGCGCGCTCCATGCGGGCTGAAACCAGCGAGCCGCGCGCGCAGCGCGCGCTGAGCATTTGCTCGCCAAGTGGGCAGATTTTTTTACTTATTTCGTTTTATTGTTTCAATTCATTAACTTGGTCCGTTAAACAACGTTTACTTACTCCAAAATTGTAATTTCATTTCATAAACTAATACCACATATTTTTCTTCATTTGTAAACACTTCAACTTTTGAAAAAATTAATTTTTTGAACCTTAAAAGCAGATTTACTTATAAATTTTCAATTAAAATTAAAAATTAAAAGTAAGATAGTAAGCTATTTCAGTTGAACCAGCAGAAGTGCATGGCACAAAAAATACACATTATTATCCAACAAAGTTAAAAAGATCATAAGGTGCATTTCAACTACCATGATTAAAACTTTTTTGTTCATTATTAACAAATTTAGCATATTAATATAGCTTAAAAAGAAATAATGCTCGAAAAAATAAAACTTCATCAACATTGCCTGCAAACAAATAAAAATGATACATACAAATATTGGATTTTCATAAAAATATTAATGCTAAATTTGCATTGTTTAAGTTTACGGTTAAAGGATGTTAATAGTTGAATACATTAATTTGAGTATTAAAATTATATTCAATTACACTGAAAGCTTCCCTTTCTCTATTTATATCTGCACAAATAACACGCATTCTCATTTAAGGGTTTGATATTGATAATAATGAGAAAGAAATCTCACTTTTTACATAAATTTCATTCTTTCATCTTCTGAACAATTTTCACAGGCAAAGAAACAAACCCTCACGATAATGACACAGCGATAAATAAATATGTATACATACTCAGTTTGAATCGGAATTCAAATCGAAAAACTGAACGCGTCGAATATCGATTCGAAAGACTTTCGAACTGCCCACTTCGAATCGGAATTAAACTTGAACAACTGAACGCGTCGAATGTCGATTTGAAAGACTTTAGAACTGCCCACTTCGAATCGGTTTTCTTTCGAATCGAAATGATCGCATCGAATTTCGATTCGAGAGACTTTTCAACTGCCCACTTCGAATCGGAAATAAACTCGAAGAGCTGAACGCGTCGAATTTCGATTCGAAAGACTTTCGAACTGCCCACTTCAAATGGGATCGCTTTCGATTCGATCTAAAGGCGTCGAATGCCGATTCGAAAGACTTTCGAATTGCCGAATTCGAATCGGTTTTCTTCGATTCGAGTTGAGAGCGTCGAATACCGATTCGAATTTCTTTCGAATCAACTCATAAAATCTCATTTATAACATCTTCAGTGGCGACAAATCCAGGATATATGCATATGATCCCGAGAAAAAAAAATCATTCGGCTGTTTCGGTGTTTCAAAATGAACTGAAACCAACAAATGTTGTCAACTTTTGCAGTATTTCGAAAAAGATGATTGCTTCGTTTGTATATAAAGCTTGTTTGGACCAAAAAATTTTTTAAATTTCTTTGACAAAACTTTCAGAGTGCCCCTCGTACGTTCGTCTTTTGGGGGCCCAACAGACTTAAGTGACAATGTTTTTAGAAGTGAGAAGTGTAGATGGCTCCGATTTACACAGTGGAAAAAGTCGCAGCGCATTATGCATGTCAATGTTTTCCAGTGTTTTTGTGGACGTATGACAATTTTCCATTTGGATATCAATATAATAGAACCAAAAACGACTTAAATATTTTCCGGAATACGGAGTTTTGCGGCATAAAGCACATTGGGGATATAGCAACAATTTAGTTAAAATCGAAATCAAGTTTTTGTAAAACATAATTGTATAACCCTTTCGTGAATATAAGATTTTAAGTCATGAACTAGATAAACCATATAGAATTTAAGGAGTTTAAAGCTTTGCTAATTTTAAATTTGCAATTAGTTTTGCAAAATAAATTTGTTTAAACAATTTGTTCAAAAAAATTATTGCTAATTTTAATTTTTTTGCAAAATAAATTCTGAAATCTAATTCTACTGGAAAAAATATGTCCGAAGCAGTATATTTTACATTTAAAATACAATTTATTAGAACCATATAATTAAATAATTAATTTTGCATAATCTATATTAAATCTTAATAAGGCTTTTAAAGTCAATAAGAAAATGAATAATAATACAAATACAACATATGTTAACTAAAAGCTTTTTCGTGCGCTTATTTCAAGTTTGCCATTAGTTTTGCAAAAAAAATTGTATAAACTATCTGTTTAAACAAATTATTTTGAAAAATTTGGCTTAGTGAGTCTCTTTAAAATTCATTGACAAATATTTCTGGCTAAATTTCGTTCGATTTTCTTAAGATTTGCGACCCGTATATTCCACGCAAATTACACTTTAGAAAAAAGAAAATTGTTCAAAGCCCTTCAACAATTGAAAATGGTGAAGTAGTTTATAATAAACGAAAAAAAAAATTCTTGAACAGGGGCGTGGCGGGGTTGATTGTGGAGGGGGGGGGGGG
>NC_046666.1:95458121-95478302 GCF_010883055.1 Belonocnema kinseyi
GGGGGGGGGGGGCTGAAACAGGTGAAAATGGTATTATTGTGATTTTCTGCAAAAGTTGACATCAGAGAGAAAACTGTTTTATAAAAAACATATAGATTATAAAAAAATTTACAACTTTTGAATCAATGACTTTTTGCACATAACCTCAAAATGCTCGAGAAAAATGCGAAAAAATGTGCTTTTTTCGTTTTTTATTTTTCATTTTCACAGAAATAATTTTATTTTGACGAAATTCAATGAAAGTATAGCCTTTTATGTCCTCAATATTTACATTTTTTTTAGATGGAAAAATCAATTGGCTTCCGAGATCATCCTTTGTTCCAGTCTAGAACACTTTTTTCCAAATGAAACTTGTTTTTCAGAAAATCATGGTACAGAGTTCTTTCAGGTCTCCATTTTTTGTTTTTATATATACTTTCTGATGAAATGAAAAAAATATAGTGCTTATTGCAGAACATGCTCAAAAATGGAAAAAACTCGAAAAGTGACTTTTGCAACGATCAATTTTTCACTAAATGTTGATAATTTGTTCAAATTGTAAAATATCTTAAAAAACTGATAACTCAATTCAATTTGACAAAAAAAAAATACAAAAAAGCAGTATTATATTATTTGACGAAAAGCTTCATTTTTTATCACTGAAATATCAACATTCAATTCTTCAAAAAATTTCTTCAAAAATTTCTTCGATATCGCTAAATTCCTCGGATAACTGAATTTCCTGGTTCAAGCAAAGACCTGGCTGACATAAAAAGGTATACTTTCATTGAATTTCGTCAAAATTATTCCAATTGTCCAAATGCGAGAAAAGTCCAATTGTCCAAGTACAAGAAAAGTAGTGCACGAAGGCAAAAAAATCGAAACTTTCAGACAGATGAAAGAAGGTTCTATCGTGAACAGAGTGTAAAGCAAAATATCCGGCAAGACACCAAAGTGCCACATCTGGACGATATGACTAACTACTAATCGGGTGTTGGGGAAAAAATGAACAGATGCAATTTAGACACTACGTTGTTCAAACTGATGAAAGAAAGAGCAAGCAATAGCTCCGAAATGCAGCTG
The DNA here is from genome assembly GCF_010883055.1 of Belonocnema kinseyi. Taxonomy (NCBI): domain Eukaryota; kingdom Metazoa; phylum Arthropoda; class Insecta; order Hymenoptera; family Cynipidae; genus Belonocnema; species Belonocnema kinseyi. Next base: position 95,459,184 of record NC_046666.1, read on the forward strand.
AACAAACATCACAGTTTTAGGTTTTTCAGTGGTCTTAAGGGGGGCGACCCATGTAACGGCTTCAAAAAATCTTTTTTTTTCTTTGCCTAAATGGAAGCTTGTCATCCTAAAAACATGCTGTAAAAGTTTCAGAATTGCAAGTACATTCTTTAACCTCTAAAAGACGCCTGCGCGCCTTGCACGAGCCTGCCGATGCTGCCTTTTTTTAAAATGTGAATCTTCAAACGCGTTTTTCTCAGCTTCCTATTTTTCATAATTGCCCGGAAGATAACTGAAAAGGTATTTGACCGATTGAGTTCTCCTCTCTGAATTTTTTTTTTAATATTTAACATCTGCCCTTTTAATTACAAATTTTATGCATATTTATGTAACTGGAAAGCTCCAGATTCGTACAAGATGCACAACTTCTGGTACAAGTACCTGACGAGTATGCATCTTGCGTTGGCAAGGTGTTTTCAGAAGATCATTAAACACCCAGATCGGATGCCATGCTTTATGCTCCAGGATACTATGTATATGTTACCTAAAAATGAGATACTCAAAATCCATCGGAATTTCGACCGATAGACTGTCTTCCAGCAATTTATAAAAGTCTTACATCTATCATTGCAGATAAGGTATATTCTCATTGCGACAAAAATGACATCCTTACAGAACTACAAAAAGGATGTTGAAAATACCCGCGAGGCTGTAAAGATTTAGTCACTATAGACGCTGTTGCCATAACTTAAGCTCGTAACCATCAAATGAACTTACACATGGCATACATTGGCTACAAGCAAGCGTTCCTTTCCGTGCCACATGACTATTTGCTAGAAGTCTCAAAACTTTACAAAATCTGCGCACGCACTATTGACTTTCTAAGTCACACAATGAGTCTTTGAATTACAAGAATCAAGTATTTTGATCATGGACAACCAAGAATAACTAGATCAATACGCATTACGACGGGTATATTTAAAGGAACGTCTCCTTGAAATATACCCGTCGTAATGCGTATTGATCTAGTTATTCTTGGTTGTCCATGATCAAAATACTTGATTCTTGTAATTCAAAGACTCATTGTGTGACTTAGAAAGTCAATAGTGCGTGCGCAGATTTTGTAAAGTTTTGAGACTTCTAGCAAATAGTCATGTGGCACGGAAGTGTAATTCACTATGGTTCTGTTTAGCGTTGAACCCATTGAGAAAAACACTGAACAGCATGACTCATGTGTTCAGAATTCATTATAGTGAGGATGGTCATCACGTGACCATCTTCTGTACATGGATGACCTGAAGTTGTACGCTAGTTTAGCCCAGAAACTGCAGCAAGTCATCGATGTCACATAGAAGTTTTCCAATGACATCCAAATGGAGTGCGGACTAGACAAATGCAGAACAGTGCATTTAGTCAGAGGGCAATTAGGGACCGCAGAGTTACAGAACAAGTCCGAAAATGACATCGAGGTGATAGCAAAAAGAACAGCTGAAGACGTTAAAAAATTAATTTTTTTCTTCACTTTTTCAACGTTTAAAACTCTAAACGAGTTTTTCTCAGAACCACTTTTTAAAAGGCCGTTCCAGCGATTTTACAAAAACGACTGAGCCGATCCTTCTCAAACTTGGTAAACTTTTGTACATATAAAAATCCTCCCCCCAACGACATTTTTGTTTAATTTTTTTATATTAACGTTGTTTTCACTTAAAAATTGACGAAATATTTCGTACAAAATCGCATATTTTACTTCAAATGATCACAAAAATGAAAAAAAATCCTAAAAATAATCGTTGGGGCAGGAAAAGCTTATATTTTAACTCAATTTTGCAACTTTTTTGATTGCCGATAAATCTACGTTCAGATATCGCTGGAACCGCAAATCATCTTTTTCAAGAGGCGTACTCGAGATTACTCGGTCACTGGCTTATTTCACGATATTTTTCTACAAAAGATTACTAATTATTTTCTAAACGATACTTTATAATATGCAAAACATTTAAATACATTTACTTTAACCATATCTCTGAAAGAAATTCATAAAAAAGAGTTTTTTCTTATGCATTATTCCCCATTCCCCCCTTAAGACAAAGCTAAGGACTGCCTTTACTACGAGACTCAGATTGATGATAAATAGTTTTCTCAACACGGCAAATCCTTCGGGTTCATCAAGTGGTCCAGCACCGACCTTGAGTAGCGGAATTATATATGTCAAACAACGGTTTAAGTCACAAGTTATACAGTTGCGAGACTATTTTAACAGCAAACGAAATGTTGCGCTTTACCGCACAATCTCTCAAGCGGATATTTAATACACGCCCTTAAATTTTTGCTCAGATGGGGCCTTGAATATCAGAGCACAAACCATTGAGGAATTAGAAATACAATAGAGACAGAAATCTATCCACGGCGAGCACCCCAAAACGTTAGATCAACATGAAGTGGATAGTGAGGTATCCAATATTTAGCTAAGAAAGGGTGTTCTGTATACAGAGATGAAAGGATTCATCATTGCAATACAGGACAAGGTTGTCAACACTAGTAATTATCGCAAACACCTGTTACATCGAGACGTGGTTGACCAGTGCCGATTATGTAGAGATACCAACGAATCCATCGAGCACAGTATTGATGGCTATTGCGTAATGGCTCAGAGAGAATATATGCACAGACATTATGATGTAGCGGGTATTATACATGAACAACTTGCCCTAAACCTAGGACTCTTAAAAGAAGGGATACCTTTTTATATATACATTCCAATGCCCATTTGAGGAAGCGAAGATTACATCTTATATTGGGATGTTACTATCCAAACGGATCATTACATCCGGGCTAATTGACCTGACATCGTGATGAGAGACGAAAAATGTGAAGAGTTTACATCATCGACATTGCTTGTCAACTTAACCAAAATTTTCAGTCAAATTATACAACCAAAATTCACAAGTACAGCGAGCTGAGACACGAAGTAACGACCATTTGGAGGAATGTGAATCATAAATTCATCCCATTGTGATTTCGGCTACAGGCAATGTGCACGCAAGATGTACTGTACATCTTAAACATTTAGGAGTCAGCATGGCATTGACAGCAGCTCAGAAGGCAGTTTTACTAAACATCTTTCACGCTGTGAGAAACTTTCTGGACCATCAGGATTCAAGCAACTAAAAACCTATAGAGTGGCAGATCGTAGCTCCAAAAAAGCATCCAGAGGTGACTGTTTTCACGTGCAACGCTCGTGGCCGCTGTTTAAATATGGCAGTGGTGAAGGACGAGCTCCAAACTACACAATGCTCGTAATTGTGTGCCTACAACTTCATTGCAGGAGGTTTTAAGCATTGTATTAACTTAACATATAATATCATCATGTCATCAGTCATTTGACTCAGACCGTGGCTATAATTTAAAACTGGGTTCACTCGAGTAAAAGTTTAAAAATGCCATAATAATAATTTTGACTTCGAGGCGAGATTAGTGAAATAAGAGAAAAACTGAGACAGTTATGCCCATATCGAAAGGGTAATCGATACTCAGAGATTGACATGCCACGAGGTAAAAAGTTAAAACAAAATTTAAGATCTATAACGTCTGTTGAATGCTACTTACAGAAAATCCATTTGAAGTGTAGCAGTCAACAGGCGTCATACATCTTATATTTTTTTAAACTTTTTACCGTTGCAAAAAGAAACTATTGCGATTATTCTGTGACCTTCTATAGGGAATTTTAACGTTGAATCCGAATTTCAAACATTTAAAAGTTAATTTTGGTGTTTTTCTGTTGAGCTTTTTAAAAAGGAACTGAATGGGGACCCAATGTGGTATTTACGGATACTTTATAGAGGCTCAATTCGGTTCCTTCGGTGCGCCAGGGCGTACAGAGCAATGGAGAGCATTGGAGGCAGCCGCTGACTGGCGTGGACAATCAGGGTGTGCGGCCACCCTCGGGGAATATTTCCCCGTCACCGAAAGGGGTTCCATGGGTGTGGGATATGCGCTTGCTGTCTGATTTAAAAAAAATCGGGTTAAAGCTAAAAAATGAGAGTAAAGTGGTTAAAAAAAATGTAGGAATGGTGAACGTTTAACGCTGATCGATCAACGTTACTTGATCGTACTGCCAAGCATATGTACTGTCGTTAAAGCTGCTGCCCTTGGCGGAAATTTTAAATTAGAATGAAAATCCGATTTTTGTTCTTTATATTGTAATTGTTTCTTGACATGCCGTACTTGGCTTCATAATAGGAAAAAATAGCCACACACAAAAAAAAAGTATGCGGATCTGGTAACAAGACACCAGTATTCCTACGGATTTTGGGTCACTGAATTTAAATTCGGTATGAAAAATCACCCATCACGTCATGGTTGAGCCATAACCACAAAAAATGACGAAAAATCATGCACTGAGGGAAATAAATTTCAAAATAATGCCAGTGATGCAAATTTGCACTGTAAAAACATGTCGACAACTGTGAAGGATCAACCCTTGCCTGATATCAACTTATTTAACATAACTTTACCCAACAGAACCTCACCTCACCTAACCTGAATTAACAGAAATTTATTGAACTACACGTAAAGCTCTGGAAGCATATTTTCCCAGTAGAAAATTTGTGCTACAGCGAATAGGTCAACTCGAGCCTAACCTAGAAATAAATCTAACCTAGCCTAACCTAACCTAACCTAACCTTACGAAACACAATTAAACGGATTGTGTTCTCCCGTTGTGTTTGCGGTACCGTTTGAATTAGCTGGGGCTTAACCTGCAAAGAGGTTAAACCTATCCTAAACTAAAAAACCTGACCTAACCTAACCTAACCTAACTTATCTTCACGTAACATAATTAAACTCATTGTGTTGCCACGTTGTGTTTGCAGTACCGTTTTATTCAGCTTCGGCTTAACCTACATAGAGGTTTAACCTATCCTAACCTAACAAAACCTGACCTAACCTAACCGATTACGCTAGCAACCCTGTTCTTGCGTACTATCATATTTTGACATTAATAGCAGTAAATGTCTGGAATTTCGTAACCGCTTGTTGCTAGCATTATTCGCCTGTGTCTGTAACCAGGGCACCTCCACTTGGTGACGGTGGGCAACGGATCCACCTTGGCTGAGTCCCTGGGTAAACGGCGTTCATGGCGTCATGGCAGACACAGGTACAAAGTGTATTACGATGCAGGGAAAACCCCAGTATCGGCGTCGGGTCAGGGTGGGAAAGCGGGCTCTCCGACGTCGTCATCATGCAACCGTAGCTCTTCATCAATGGATCACTTGGTTGGTGTAGAGTCTCATGCTACAAGGAAAAAAACCGCGAGCATTTCTCAATCGCATGCCTGCAAGAATAGCTCAGATTCATTCTGTTAGATTTGCAGTAAATATGAAGTAAGCAGTTTGCGAAAATCAATCGACGAGGAAGTGAAGTCTTCACGAAAAGTATTTTCACCGTAAATTGCTGCACCAAGAAACGAAATGGGTTCCACATGTCATTTGAAATTCCTGCAGACTTATTTTGTATCGTCTAAAAAATTCAAACAACGAAAAGTACCGCAAGTACTCTACACGATCCACATGGAAAAAACCGGTTATTGCGAAGGGGTGCTACTTTTGCATGGATTCCGTCAAAGGGTTCAACGCCAAAAATAAAAATAACATTTCGTACATTAATGTGTGCACAGTCACAAGAGCAACTGAAATCAATAAAAATGCACGCCAGACTGATTTAAGCGCTTTAGAAGATGATACTAGGCAGTCTGATAAGTACCTGAAAAATGAAACACGGAGACGTTTTTTTGCCCAAAGTTGGTTTTATTTTTCAACATACTCTCCTTTTAGGTCGATACAGCGAGTCCAACGATTTTCTAACTTTTTGGTACCGTCCGAAAAGTACTCGATCGGAAGGTCTCCAAAATACGCCTCAGTGTCAGCTATGAGCTTCTCATTTGAGTAAAAACGCTTACCGGTGAACCATCTCTTTAGGTTAGGGAACAAGTAATAGTCGCTGAGGGCCAGGTCTGGTGAATACGGTGGCGGTTTTTTCTTCTTAGAATGCGGTCGTTTTTCGGCGATTTCGATTTTCAATCGGTCCAATAATGATGAATAGTATGCTCCGGTTATGGTTTTACCTTTTTCAAGATAGTCCACGAATATTATGCCATGCGCATCCCAAAATAAGGAGGCCATAACCTTTTCGACCCATTGTTGCGTTTTTGGATGCTTCGGAGCACTTTGGCCCGGTGGGACCCACTGTTTTGCCTGTTGCATTGACTCAGGAGTATAGTAGTGGATCCAGGTTTCATCCATGTTTATGAATCGGCGCAAAAACTCGGTCGGCTTACGCGAAAATAATGCCAAATTCTGCTGGGAGGTTGTCACACGAATTCGTTTTTGGTCCACTGTGAGCAAACGCGGCACCCATCGCGCGCAGAGCTTCTTCATGCCCAACACTGAATGCACGATATTGCCCACACGTTCCAATTATGTGCCTACAGGATTAGCTACCTCCCTCAATTTCACTTTGGGATCATTCAACGTCATATCATGAATTTTTTCGACATTTTCTGGTGTAGTGACCTCTTTTGGGCGCCCAGATCGTTCAGCATCAACTGTGCTCGTACGGCCACACCGAAACTCGGTAAACCACTTATGAATCATTCCAATCGACGGTGCAGAGTCCGGGTAATACTTATCCATCTTAGCCTTGGTCTCGGATATCGTTTTCTTGCGAAGATAGTAGTGTTTGATCAAAACTCGAAACTCAGATTTTTCCATATTAAAAAAAACTCGGAGGTTAGTCGCTTCTCAGTGCTGTTACTTGTAAATGCGTAAACGTAAATGGCTAAAGTTTTGACAGGCGTCATTTGAAGGATCAAGCTCGACGAAAATGGTTCACATTAGTGAATACTAATGCCATCTCTTAGAATTTTCAGGTACTTATCAGAATGCCTAGTAAAATGGAAGTTGAAAGTCAACGTCATGGAGACGGTAGTGAAACCAGTGATCGAACAGAAAATAGTTCTGATGATTCCGATGAAAATGACGAAAAAGTTGATGAATATGGCGTGCATAAAATGAAATTGAAGGTTCCAATATTTCAACTGCCTTTAACGGACTAATAAACCACTTGAAGATAAATGTGTACAGATACGAACAATGGTGACTTTTCATTGATTCGTCAAAACGCAGCATTTAGGCTGTTTTACTGCATAACACGAATGGTTACGCTCCTATCCCTATAGCGCACTCAAAGGTCATCAAAGAAGAATATAACAATGTTAAAATGCTTCTTGAAAAAGTTAATTACACGAATCACAAATGGCAAATATGTGGTGATCTCAAAATCATAACAATGATATTAGGTCAATAATCAGGTTTCACGAGAGAGCCATGCTTTATATGCATGTGGAATAGCAGAGATCGAGCCAATCATTACCACAAAAAACATTGTTTTAAAGCAGTAAACGCAAATTTCCTCGGTAACAAAAAAAGTCCAGACTACGAGAATATTGTTGCGAAAATGATAAGAAACCACAAAAAGTTAGGCTGCTTGATGAATTTAAAACTTCACTTTCTAGATTCCCATCTGGATAAGTTTCCAGAAAATGTTGGTGATTTCAGCGAAGAACAAGGGAAACGTTTTCATCAAGACATAAAAGTGATGGAACAACGATATCAGGGTAGATGGGACGAGGTCATGATGGCTGATTTTTGCTGGATGTTGAAAAAGGAAACGAATGTAGGTCTTAAATGTAAGCGTAACCCTTTGCATCGTTCCTTCGAAGAAAAAAGGACACGTTATAGCAGGAAGAAAATAGACTGAAGTAGGTCTATAAATCAATTTAATTACGTTAAAAAGCAAGATAAAATGTAAACACGAAAGATAGTATAAATAAAGGGTTTTTGAATAGGCACGCTAAAAAAGTAGACCGATAGTGACAGCAAACGACGCAATTTTCTCCCCGCTCTTTTGACATTTCTCTACAGTAAGGTTTGCCATTTCATCATGGAAAGATATACGATGCAACAACGAGTCGAAATTATTAAAATTTACTACTGAAATTCGGAGTCAGTGGCCTCAACTTTAAGAGCGCTACGTCCAATTTATGGCCGTCATAATCGTCCTGCCAGATCAACAATTGAGCGTCTAGTGGAAAAATTTGAATCCACAGGTACAGTACAAAATGTTCCCGTGCCAGTGAGACAAAGAAGTGCCCGTAGTGTCGAGAATATTGCTGCCGCTAGCGCATCAATTGGGGAAGACCCAAATCAGTCTCTCACACGTCGTTCTCAAGCGTTGGGCTTATCTGTGACGTCGTTGTGGCGTATTATGCGAAAAGATCTTGGCCTAAATCCTTACAAGATCAAATTGACGCAAGAACTGAAGCCGCTTGACCACCAGAAGCGACGTATGTTCGTGAATTGGGCTGAGCAACAACTTGAAAATGATCCGGATTTTCATCGAAAAATCATCTTCAGCGATGAGGCTCATTTCTGGCTGAATGGCTTTGTCAATAAGCAAAACATGCGTTATTGGTCAGGCAGCAATCCACAAGAACTCCATGAGTCAACATTACACCCCGAAAAAATTACGGTTCGGTGCAGTTTATGGGCCGGCGGCGTCATTGGGCCGTACTTCTTCCGTGATGATCAAGACCGGCACGTTACTGTGAATGGGAATCGCTACCGTTCAATGATAACCGAATATTTTTGGCCCGAATTTGATAATATGGAGTTGGACAATATGTGGTTTCAACAGGATGGCGCCACAAGCCACACAGCGAATGTCACAATCGATTTATTGAAAACCAAATTTGGTGAGCGTGTTATCTCACGAAACGGCCCAGTCAATTGGCCGCCTCGGTCTTGCGATTTGACGCCGTTAGACTATTTCCTGTGGGGCTACGTCAAGTCTGTGGTCTATGCCAATAAGCCAACGACGATTGATGAACTTTGTACGAATATCGAACGTGAAATTGCAGCAGTATCGGCCGAATTATGCTTGAAAACCGTCGAAAATTGCGTTCAGCGTCTGGACTTCTGCAAGCGTGCCCGTGGTGGCCATGCAAAAGAAATCGAGTTCCATATATAATGGCATCGAATGTAAAGGGTTTTTCAATAGGCACGCTACAAAAGTAGACCGATAGTGACAGCAAACGACGCAATTTTTTTCCCCGCTCTTTTGACATTTCTCTTCAGTAAGGTTTGTCATTTCATCAGGGAAAGATATACGATCCAACGAGTCAAAATTATTAAATTTTACTACCGAAATTCGGAGTCAGTGGCCTCAACTCTAAGAGCGCTACGTCCAATTTATGGTCGTCATAATCGTCCTGCCAGATAAAAAATGAAGCGTCTAGTGGAAAAATTTGAATCCACAGGTACAGTGCAAAATGTTCCCGTGCCAGTGAGACAAAGAAGTCCCCGTAGTGTCGAGAATATTGCTGCCGCTAGCGCATCAATTGAGGAAGACCCAAATCAGTCGCTTACATGTCGTGCTCAAGCGTTCGGCTTATCTGTGACGCCGTTGTGACGTATTATGCGAAAAGATCTTGGCCTACATCCTTACAAGATCAAATTGACGCAAGAACTGAAGCCGCTTGACCACCAGAAGCGACGTATGTTCGTGAATTGGGCTGAGCAGCAACTTGAAAATGATCCGGATTTTCATCGAAAAATCATCTTCAGCGATGAGGCTTATTTCTGGCTGAATGGCGTCCTCAATAAGCAAAATATGCGTTATTGGTCAGGCAGCAATCCACACGAACTCCATGATTTAACATTACATCCCGACAAAATTACGGTTTGGTGCGGTTTATGGTCCGGCGGCGTCATTGAGCCATACTTCTTCCGTGATGATCAAGAACGGCACGTTACTGTGAATGGGAATCGCCACACAGCGAATGTCACAATCGATTTATTGAAAACCAAGTTTGATGAGCGTGTTATCTCACGAAATGGCCCAGTCAATTGGCCGCCTCGGTCGTGCGATTTGACGCCGTAGGACTATTTCCTGTGGGGCTACGTCAAGTCTATGGCCTATGCCAAGAAGCCAGCGACGATTTATGAACTTCGTACGAATATCGAACGTGAAATTGCAGCAGTATCGGCCGAATTATGCTTGAGAACCGTCGAAAATTGGGTTCAGCGTCTGGACTTATGTAAGCGTGCCCGTGGTGGCCATGCAAAAGAAATCGAGTTCCATACATAATGGCATCGAATGTACTTTCACATGACTAAAGAATTTCATTTATATCCAAAACCGTTTTTGTTTTATTTAAAAAAACTTTTGTAGCGCTCTTATTGAAAAACCCTTTACTTTCACATAAATAAAGAATTTCATTTTTCATTTATTTCTAGGTTAGATTCGTGTTGACCCATTCGATGTAGCACACATTTGGTACTGGAAAAATATGCTTCCAGAGCTTTACGTGTAGTTCAATAAATTTCTGTTAATTCAGTTCATATCAGGCAAGGGTTGATCCTTCATAGTTTTCGACATGTTTTTGAAGTGAAAATTTGCATCACTGGCATTATTTTGAAATTTGTTTGCCTCAGTGCATGATTTTTTGTCATTTTTTGAGGTTATGGCTCAACCATGACGTAATGGGTGATTTTTGATACCAAATTTGAATTCAGCGTCCCAAAATCCATAGGAATATGTATGTCTTGTTACCAGATCCGCACACTTCTTTTTGTGTGGCTGTGTAATTGAATCTCATAAATTTCTTATTAAAAATAACAATATCTTCAGATTTTTGCAGGAATTTAAAAACGTTCTTCGTTTCAATATCGAAATATATAATAGAAATTATTGTAAGCAGTAGACGTCAAATTTAGTAACAAATTTTTGCAGGAAAAATTTGCAATAAATAAGCAAATAACTACATTACCGGCGCTTACTTTTTACAAACTATTTTCTACGTAATGCGCTATTTCCATGCGTGTTTTGCACGTTACAACACAACAATATATGTTAATAAATCAATTAATAATACATTTTTTAACTTAAAAAATTATTATCAATTATTATCAGCGATTTCACGGCGGCATCCTTCTATCACTTTTCACAGTTTTCCTATTATGAAGCCAAGTAAGACATGTCAAGAAACAATTACAATATAAAGAGCACCAATCGCATTTTTATTCTAATTTGAAATTCTTGCTAAGAGCAGCAGCTTTACCGACAGTACATATGCCGGGCATTATGATGAAGTAACGTTGATCGATCAGCGCCAAACAGCTGTCAGTCGCTTTGTACTCCATTCCTATATTTTTCCTAACCACTTTACTCTCATTTTTTAGCTTTTACCCGATTTGTTTCGAAAAATCAGACAGCAAGCGCATATCCCATAACCATGGAACCCCTTTCGGTGACGGAGAAATATACTGAGTGCATTTTTAAAAACTCAAAACCGAATTATCATTGACCGCTCGTAAGTTTTGACTGTTTCATAGATTTCTCCATTTTTGTGCGCACCGTTGCAACAGCCTTAATAACAATTGAAGATCTAAATTAATCATATTTTTCGCAATAAAAACCAGTCGATTTGTATAGTTTTAAATAATGTTAATTATTCGATTAAAAGTTAATAAATTAATAAAATTATTAGTTTTCCTCGAATTAAATTGAATCAATTTTTATCATTTTTCAACCATTTTAATTGCTTTATTGAAAACAATTGAAGTAATCGGAATTAAATATATTTTGAGCAATTGAACCCAATCGACTAGTATAGTCTAAAATAATTTTAATTCTACAATCCAGACTAAATGAATTAATCAAATAAAAAATTTTGTTGTTGTTGTCACATTTCAAAGTCAGAACTGTTTAAATTGCAAAATTTAACATTTTTATTACGTTAAAAAAATTTTACTTGATGCCTCAAATTTTTCTAAGACGAAACATTAAGCTTTCGATATTTTTACCTCTTAAAATGTTAATGTTTCAAATTATAAACCTTTAAAATTGAATTATTCGAAAAAATTTCAAACAAAAATTAATTGTTAATTTCTAATTTTTAATACAAAAGTTTTGAAAAATACTAACGCCACTGAAGGGGAAAAATTCTATTCAATGGTATTAACAGATGCTAAAAATGGTTATTCATTTATTTTTTGTATCTGCTAAATATAATAATATAATAAATTATTTAAGTCCATTTAACAATTTTTTTAACTTTTAAAACTGCAAAATTTGTCATTATTGATTTTTAAATTCATTACGTTTTTCATATTAGGTAATGCAAACTAAAGAATGCGCGAATTCCTTGCTACATTTTTATTTAATTTGAAAACTAAATTTTGAATTTTTATATAAATAAAACAATTTTTAGAAAATTTAAATTGTGAATATAAAAAATTACAATTGCCGTGAATATTTCATTCGGGTTTGGGACCAGCCTACATACGGAAAGCCTTCCCTGGCATCACTTCCCAAAAGGTAAAGGCTCCAACGGGCATCGCTAAAGGTAATCAGGGCACCACATCCCCAATATATTAGAATGCACCCGAAGCAGGGACTATCTCAGGCATGTCATCCTCGGGCATCATTTCCCCTGAGAAAGTATGGCATAAACGAGTATTTGTTCCCCGAACAACATATCCCCAGTGAAATTTAGAAATACAGAGACTATGGTAAAAATGGGCATGTCTTCCCCGGGATTCACTTCCCCACTGAAATTTAGAAATATAGAGACTATGGCAAAAATGGGCATGTCTTCCCCGGGCATAACTTCCCAAGTGCAATTTAGAAACATAGAGCCTATGACAAAAATAGGCATGTCATACCCGGGAATCACATCCTCAGTGAAACTTAGAAATATTGAGACTATGGCAAAAATGGGTATGTCTTCCCCGGGCATCATTTCCCCAGTGCAATCTAGAAATATAGAGATTATCGAAAAAATGGGCATGTCTTCCCCGGGCGTCACGTCCCTAGTGAAATATAGAAATATAGTGACTATGTCAAACATGGGCATGTCTTCCCCGTGCATCACTTCCCCGTTGAAATAATAAAATCATGAGACAGTGGCAAAAATGAGCATATATTCCCCGGGCATGACTTCCCCAGTGAAATTTAGAAATATAGATGAAATGGCAAAAATGGGCATGTCTTCCCCGGGCATCACCTGCCCAGTGAAATATACAAATATACAGAATATGGCAAAAAAGTGCGTGTCTTCCTCGGGCATTACTCCCCCCTTGAAATATTAAAATCGCCAGACTGAGGCAAAAATAGGCATGTATTACCTGGGCATCACTTCCCCAGTGACATTTAGAAATATAGAGACGATGGCAAAAATGCTGATGCCTTCCCGGGGCATAACTTCCCCAGTGAAATTGATTAATATAGAGACCATGGCGAAAATAGGCATGTATTCCCCGGGCATCACATCCGCAGTGAAATTTTGAAATATGGAAACTATGACAAAAATAACTATGTCTTCCCCGGGCATCAATTCCCCACTTAAGTTAAGAAATATAGAGACTGTGTCAAAAATGGGCATGTCTTAGATGTGCATCACTTCCCAAGTGGAATTTAGAAATATAGAGAGTATGACACAAACGAGCATGTCTTCCCCGGGCATCACTTCCCAGTGAAATTTAGAAACATAGAGACTATGGCAAAAATAGGCATGTCTTCCCTGGGCATCACTTCCCCAGTGAAATTCAGAAATATAGAGACTATGACAAAAATGGGCATGCCATCACCGGGCATCATTTCCCCAGTAAAACTTAGAAATATAGAGACTATGGAAAAATTGGGCCCGTCTTCCTTGTGCAAAACTTCCCCAGTGGAATTTATAAATATAGGGACTATGACAAAAATGGGCATGTCTCCCCCGTGCATCACTTCCCCGTTGAAACATTAAAATCGTGAGACAGTGGCAAAAATGAGCATGTCTTCCCCGGGCATGACTTCCACCGTGAAATTGGGAAATATAGATAACATAGCAAAAATGGGTATGCCTTCCTTGGGCATCACTTCCCCAGTGATATTCAGAATTATAGAGCTTATGGCGAAATGCGCATGTCTTCCCCGGGCACAACTTCCCCAGTGAAATTTATAAATATACAGAATATGGCAGAAATGAGCATGCCATTCCCAGGCATCACATCCCCATTGAAATATTAAAATTGTCAGACTGTGGCAAAAATGGGCATGACTTCCCCGGACACCACTTCCCCAGTGAAATATTAAAATCGTCAGACAGTGGAAAAATTGGGCATGTCTCCCCGGGCATCACTTCCGCAGTGGAATTTAGAAATATAGAGACTATTGCAAAAATAGGTATTTCCTCCCCGGTCATCAGTTCCCCACTGAAATTAAGAAATATAGAGACTATGGCAAAAACGGGCATCACTTCTCCATTTACATATTAAAATCGTAACACTGTGGCAAAAATAGGCATATATTCCTTGGGCATCACTTCCCCAGTGAAATTTAGAAATATAAAGACTATGGCAAAAATGGGCATATTTCCCCGGGCATCACGTCCTCATAGGAATATAACAATCGTCATATTGTGGCAAAAATGAGCATGTCTTCCTCGGGCATCAATTCCCCAGTGAAATATAGACACAATGGAAAAATGAGCATGACTTCCCCGGGCATCACTTCCCCAGTGAAATTTAAAAATATAGAGACTATAGAAAAAATGGGCAAATTTAGAAATATAGAGACTATGCCAGAATTGGCCATATCTTGCCCGAGCATCACTTCCTCAATGACATTTAGAAATATAGAGACTATGGGAAAAATGGGCATGTCTTCCCCAGGCATCACGTCCCCAGTGAAATATAGAAACATTGAGAGTCGCAAAAATGGGCTTGTCTTCCCCGGACATCAATTTCCCATAGGAATATAACAATCGTCATATTGTGGTAAAAATTCGCATGTCTTCCCCGGAAATCACTTCCCCCGTGAAATCTAGAAATATAGATACGATGGCACAAATAAGCATGTCTTCCACGGGCAAGACTTGCCCAGTGAAATTCAGAAATATACAGAATATCGCAGAAATGAGCATGTCATACTCGGGCATCACATCCCTATTGAAATATTAAAAATATCAGAACGTGGAAAAATGGGAATTTCTTCCCCGAGCATCACTTCCCCAGTGAAATATTAAAATCTTCAGACTGTGGCAAAATTGGGCATGTGTTCTCCGGGCATCACTTCCCCAGATAAATTTACAAATACAGAGACTATAGCAAAAATGTGCATGTCTTCCCCGCGCATCACTTCCCCCTGAAATTTAGAAATATAGAGACTATGGGAAAATTGGGCATGTCTTCCCCAGGAAACACGTCCCAAGTGAAATTTAGAAACATTAAGGCTATCGCAAAAATGGGCGTGTCTTCCCCGGGAATTACTTCCCCATTGAAATATTAAAATCCTCAGTCTGTGGCAAAAATAGGCATGTATTACTCAGGCATCACTTCCCAGTGATATTTAGAAATATAGAGACCATGACAAAAATGCTCATGTCTTCTCCGGGCATCAGTTCCCCCATTAAATTTATGAATATACAGAATATGGCAGAAGTGGGCACGTCTTCCCCGGGCATCACTTTCCCAGTGACATATTAAAATGATCATACTGTAGCAAAAAAAGGCACGTCTTCCCCGAGCAACAATTTCCCAGATAAATTTATAAATATAGAGACTATAACAAAATGTGCATGTCTTCCCCGGGCATCACTTGCTCAGTGAAATTTACAAATATACAGAATATGGCAAAAATGGGAATGTCTTCCCCAGGCATTACATCCCCATTGAAATATTAAAATCCTCAGTCAGTGGCAGAAATAGGCATGTATGACTCAGGCATCACTTCCCAGTCATATTTAGAAATATAGAGACCATGGCAAAAATGCTCATGTCTTCCCCGGGCATCAGTTCCCCCATAAAATTTATAAACATACAGAATATGGCAGAAATGAGCATGTCTTCCCCGAGCATCACTTCCCCAGTGAAATTTAGAAATAAAGAGACTATGGCAAAAATGTGCATGTCTTCCCCAGGCATCACATCCCCCACGAAATATTAAAATTGTCAGATTGTGGCAAAAATGAGCATGTCTTCTGCGGGCATCAATTCCTCAGTGAAATTTAAAAATATAGAGACCATAGAAAAAATGGGCAAATTTAGAAATATTGAGACTCTGGCAGAATTGGCCATATCTTGCCCGAGCATCACTTCCTCAATGACATTTAGAAATATAGAGACTATGGGAAAAATGGGCATGTCTTCCCCAGGCATCACATCCCCAACGAAATATTAAAATTGTCAGACTGTGGAAAAAATGAGCATGTCTTCTACGGGCATCAATTCCCCAGTGAAATTTAAAAATATAGAGACCATAGAAAAAATGGGCAAATTTAGAAATATAGAGACTCTGGCAGAATTGGTCATATCTTGCCCGAGCATCACTTCCTCAATGAAATTTAGAAATATAGAGACTATGCGAAAATTGGGCATGTCTTCCCCAGGAAACAGGTCCCCAGTGAAATTTAGAAACATTAAGGCTATCGAAAAAATGGGCGTGTCTTCCCCGGGCATCACTTCCCTAGTGAAATTGAGAAATATAGAGACTATGGAAAAAATTGGGAATGTCTTCCCCGGACATCACGTCTCCAGTGAAATTTAGAAATATAGAGAATATGAGAAAAATGAGCATGTCTTCCCCGTACATCACTTCCCCATTCAAATATTAAAATTGTGAGACTGCGGCCAAAATGAGCATGTAATCCCCGGGCATTATTTCCCCATTGAAATATTAAAATCCTCAAACTGTGGCAAAAATAGGCATGTATTACTCAGGCATCACTTCCCAGTGATATTTATGATATATAAACTATGGCGAAAATAGGCATTTCTTCTCCGGGCATCACGTCCCTAGTGAAATTTTGAAATATAGAGTCCATGGCAAAAATAAGCATGTCTCTCAGGGCATCACTTGCCAAGTGTAATTTAAAAATATACAGAATATGGAAAAAATGGGCATGTCTTCCCCGGGCATTACTTCCGCATTGAAATATTAAATTCGTCAGGCTGTGACAAAAATAGGCATGTATTATCCGCGCATCACTTCCCCAGTGAAATTTCGAAATACAGAGACCATGGCAAAAATTCTCATGTCTTCCCCGAGCATCACTTCCCCAATAAAATTTACAAACATACAGAAATGGCAGAAATGGGCATGTCTTCCCCGGGCGTCACATTCTCAGTGACATATTAAAATTATCATACTGTAGTAAAAATGGGCACGTCTTCCCCGGGCATCACCTCCCCAGATAAATTTATAAATATGGAGACTATAGCAAAAATGTGCATGTCTTCCCCGGGCATCACTTCCCCAGCGAAATTTAGAAATATAGATACAATGGCAAAAATGAGCATGTCTTCCCCGGGCAAGTCTTCCCCAGTGAAATTAAGCAATATACAGAATATCGCAGAAATGCGCATGTCATCCTCGGGCATGACTTCCCCATTGAAATATTAAAATCGTCTGACTGCATGCCTTAGATGAGTATCACTTCCCCAGTGGAGTTTAGAAATATAGAGATTATGACACAAATAAGCTTTTCTTCCCCGGCTATTGCTTTCCCAGTGAAATTTAGAAATATAGAGACTATGGCAAAGGTCGTTATGTCTTACCCGGGTATCAGTTCCCCACTGACATTAAAAAATATAGAAATTATAACAAAAATGGGAATGTCTCCCCGGGCATAACTTTCCCAGTGAAATATTAAAATCGTCCGACTGTGGCAAAAATGGGCATATTTTCCCCGGGCATCACTTTTCCAGTAAAATTTAGAAATATAGATACCATGGCTAAAATGGGCATGTCTTCCCCAGACATCACTTCCCTAGTGAAATTTATTAATATACAGAACATGGCAAAAATGGGCATATATTCCCCGGGCATCACTTTCCCAGTGATATATTAAAATTATCAATCTGTAGCAAAAATGGGCACTTCTTCACTGGGCATCAATTCCCCCGTTAACTTTACAAATACATGGATATCTGGCAAAAATGTGCATGTCTTCCCCGGGCATCATTCCCCAGTGGAATTTAGAAATATAGAGACTGTGGCAAAAATAGGTAATTCTTCCACGGGCACAACTTCCCCATTAAAACATCAAAATCGTCAGACTGCATGTCTTAGATGAGCATCACTTACGCAGTGGAGTTTAGAAATGGAGAGTTTATGACACAAATAGGCTTGTCTTCCCCGGCCGTTACTTCCACAGTGAAATTTGGAAATATAGAGTTTATGGCAAAAATGCGCATGTCTTCGGCGGGCACGACTTCCCCAGTGAAATTTATAAATATACGGAAAATGGCAGAAATGAACATGTCATCTCCGTGCATCGCATCCCTATTGAAATATTAAAAATGTCAGAATGTGGCAAAAATGGGCATGACTTCCCCGAGAACCACTACCACAGTGAAATATTAAAATCGTCAGACTGTGGCAAAAATAGGCATGTATTCCCCGGGCATCACTTCCCCATTCAAATATAAAAATCGTCTGGCTGCATGTCTTAGATGAGCATCACTTCCCCAGTGGAATTTAGAAATATAGAGGTTATGATACAAATAGGCATGTCTTTCCCGCCCATTACTTCCCCAGTGAAATTTAAAAATATAGAGACTATGGCAAAAATGGGCATGTCTCCCCGGTCAACACTTCCCCATTGAAATATTAAAATCGTGACACTGTAGCAAAAATAGGTATGTCTTCCCTGGGCATCACTTCTCCACTGAAATTAAGAAATATAGAGACTGTGGCAAAAATGCGCATGTCTTAGATGAGCATCACTTCCCTAGTGGAACTTAGTAATATAGAGACAGTAGCATAAATGGGCATGTCTCCCCGGGCATCACTTCCGCAGTGAAATTTAGAAATACAGAGACAATCGAAAAAATATGTACGTCTTCCCCGGGCATCAGTTCCCCACTGAAATTAAGAAATATAGAAAATATGGCAAAAATGGGCATGCCTCCCCGGGCATCCCTTCCCCAGTAAAATTTAGAAAAATAGAGACTATGAAAAAATAGGTATGTCTTCCCCGGGCATCAGTTTCCCACTGAAATTAAGAAATATAGAGATTATTGTAAAAATGGGTATGTC
>NC_046666.1:95478402-95479439 GCF_010883055.1 Belonocnema kinseyi
TAGAAAAATAGAGACTATGAAAAAATAGGTATGTCTTCCCCGGGCATCAGTTTCCCACTGAAATTAAGAAATATAGAGATTATTGTAAAAATGGGTATGTCTCCCCGAGAATCACTTCCCCATTGAAATACTAAAATCGTAACACTGTGGCAAAAATAGGCATGTATTCCCCGGACATTACTACACGAAAGAAATTTAGAAATATAAAGACCATGACAGAAATGAGTATGTCTTCCTTTGGCATCACTTCCCCAGTGAAATTTAGAAATATAGAGATTATGGCAAAAATGCGCATGTCTTTCCCTAGCACAACTTCCCCAGTGAAATTTACAAATATACAGAATATGGCAGAAATAAGCATGCCATCCCCGGGCATCACATCCCTATTGAAATATTAAAAACGTCAGACTCTGGAAAAAATGGGCGTGTCTTCCCGGTGCATCACTTCCCCATTGAAATATTAAAATCGTCAGACTGCATGTCTTAGATGAGCATCACTTCCCCAGTGGAATTTAGAAATATAGAGATTATGATACAAATAGGCTTGTCTTCCCCGGACATTACTTCCCCAGTGAAATTTAGAAATATAGATACCATGCCAAAAATGATCATGCCTTCCCCGGGCTTCACTTCCATAGTGAAATTTATAAACATAGAGACTATGGAAAAAATGGACATGTATTCACCGGAAATCAGTTGCCCAGTGAAATTGAGAAATATAGAGACTATGGCAAAATTTTCTATGTCTTCCCTGGGCATCATTTCCTCAGTGGAAATTAAAAAAATAGAGAACATGGCAAAAATGAGCATGTTATCCCCGGGCATCACTTCGCCAGTGAAATTCTGAAATATAGATATCATTGCAAAAATGAGCATGTCTTTCCCGGGAATCACTTTCCCAGTGAAATTTAGAAATATAGAGACAATGACACAAATGGGCATGTCTTCCCCGGGTATCACTTCCAGAGTGAAATTTGGAAATATAAAGACTGTAGCAAAAATGGACATGTATTCCCCGGGCATCACTTCCCCAGTGA
>NC_046666.1:95479539-95503697 GCF_010883055.1 Belonocnema kinseyi
GGCATGTCTTCCACATGCATCTCTTCCCCTGTCAAATTTATAATTATAGAGACTATGGCAAAAATGGGCATGTCTTCCATTGGCATCACTTCCCCATTGAAATTTAGAAATACAGAAAATATGGAAAACATGGACATGTCCTCCACGGGCATCACTTCTCCAGTGAAACTTAGAAATACAGAAACTATGGAAAAAATGGGCATATTTTCCACGGACATCAGTTCCCTAGTGAAATTTAGCAATATAGATGCCATGGCAAAAATGGACATGTCCTCCTCGGACCCACACTTCGCTAGTGAAATTTAGAAAAATAGAGGCTATGGCAAAAATAAGTATGCCATTTTTGTCATGGTCTCTAGGTTTCAATATTTCACTGGGGAAGTGATGCCCGGGGAACATATGCCGATTTTTCCCATAATCTCTAGATTTTAATATTTAATGGAAAAAGTGATGCCCTGCGAAGGCATGGACATTTTTGTGATAGTCTCTATTTTCCTAAGTTTCACTGTGGAAGCGAAGCCCGGTGAAGACATGCCCATTTCTGTCATAGTCTCAAGATTTCAACATTTCACTGGGGAAGTGATGCCCGGAAAAACATACGCATTTTTGTCATATTCTCTATATTTCTATATTTCACTGGAGAAGGGATGCAGGGTAAAGACATGCCCATTTATTCCAGTCTGACGATTTTAATATTTAACTGGGGAAGTGATGCCCGGAGAAGATATACCAATTTTTGGAATAGACTCTATATTTCTAAATTTCACTCGGGAAGTGATGCCCGGGGAAAACATGCCCATTTTTGCCACATTCTCTAGATTTCAATAATTTACGGGGGAAGTAATGCCCGGGGAGGACATACTCATTTTTTCCGTAGTCTCTATATTTCTGAATTTCACGGAGTAATCGATGGCCGGGGAAGACGTGCCCATTTATGCAACAGTCTCCAGATTTCACTAATTTACTAGGGAAGTAATGCCCGAGCAGGACATGCCGATTTTTGCCACAGTCTCTAGATTTCAATATTTCGCGGGGAAATCGATGCCCGGGGAAGACGTGCCCATTTTTGCAACAGTCTCTAGATTTCACTAATTTAATGGGGAAGTAATGCCCGGGGAGGACATGCCAATTTTTGCTATAGTATACAGATTCCAATATTTCACTGGGGAAGTAATGCCCGGAGAGTACATGCCCTTTGCTGCCATTGTCTCAAGATTTCAAAATTTCACTGGGGAAGTGTTTCTTGGATAAGATATGCCCATTTTTGAGATAGTCTCTATATCTCTAAATTTCACTGGGGAAGTGGGGCCCGGGGAAGACATGACAATTTTTTCCATAGTCTCTATATTTCTAAATTTCACTTGGGAAGTGATTCCCGGGGAAGACAAGCACATTTTTGCCACATTCTCCAGATTTCAATAATTTACTGGGGAAGTGATGCCCGGCGAGGACATGCCCATTTTTGCCATAGTCTATAGATTTCAATATTGCACTGGGGAAGTAATGCCCAGGGAGGACATGAGCATTTTTGGCATAGTCTCTATATTTCTAAATTTCCCTAAGAATGTGCTGCCCGGTGAAGGCATACTCATCTTTGCTATAGTCTGACGATTTTAATATTTTCCTGGGGATGTAATGACCGGGGAAGACGTTCCCATTTTTTCCATCGTTTCTAGATTTCGGAATTTCATCGGGACTATGATGCCCGGGAAAGGCATGCCCATTTCGCCCAAATCTCAATAATTCGACATTACAGTGGGGAAGTAATGCCCGGAGAAGACACGCCCATTTTTGCAAGAGTCTGACGATTTTTATATTTCAGTGGGGAAATGATACCTAGGGATGACATGCCCATTTTAGCCATATTCTCTATATTTCTTAATTTCCCTGGTGATGTGATGTCCGGGGAAGGCATGTCCATTTTTGCCACAGTCTGACGATTTTAATATATTGCTGAGGAAGTGATGGCCGGGGAAGACGTGCCCATTTCTGTCATGGTCTCAAGAATTCAACATTTGACTGGGGAAGTGATGCCCGGGGAAGATATGCCAATTTTTGCCATCGTCTAGCGATTTTAATACTTTAATTGGAAAGTGGTGCCCGGGGAAGACATGCCCATTTTCGCTATTGTCTTTATATTTGTAAATTTCCCTGGGATGTGATGCCCAAGGTAGAAATGCCCATTTCTGCCATAGCCTCTAAATTTCAATATTTTACTGGGGAAGTGATGCCCGGAGAAGGCATTCCCAATTTTGCCATAGTCTCTAGATTTTAATATTATACTGGGAAATTAATGCCCAGGGAAGACATGCCCATTTTTTCCCAAGTCTGTATATTTCTAAATTTCACTTGGGATGTGATGCCCAAGGTAGAAATGCCCATTTCTGCCATAGCCTCTAAATTTCAATATTTTACTGGGGAAGTGATGCCCGGGGAAGATATGCCCATTTTTTTCATAGTGTCTAGATTTCAATATTTTACTGGGGAAGTTATGCATGGTAAAGACATGCCCATTTTTGCCATAGTCTCTATCTATATGTATAGTCAGAAGTAATAAATACCCAATACTGAGTTGAAAACTCCGACCTCCATCGATTTCGATGCAATTTGAAATAAAAAATTATTCTTTGAAATACAAAAGAGCTCTAGCACTTTACTCATATAAAGTGCTGACGAGTCTTCTTCTTCGTAATTACATCACCTAAGCGAGGTATTTGGCAATCTTCTGCTTCGTAATTACATCACCTAAGCGAGGTATTTGGCAATAACAAATTCTCACACTCAAAAATGCAAGCTAAGAAAGATACAGCACATTCTTCCCAACCAAAAATTCCGCAGTTTTGCAAATATCCCTACCTAGTTTCCCTCTGAATTATGAACTATAAACGTGTATCGGGAGAGCATGAATGCGCGCAGTTTATTGAAAGACCTGGCACAGAGACCAGCATATACGTCAAAATATCGCCCGTCCGTACGTCGAGATCCGGATTCCGCTGAAACGTTGAGAGACAAATTCTCAACACGTAAGTCGTCGCATCCTATCCCGGAGTTCAGTTCGTTCACGAGACTACACTTTTTTGGGCCGTTAACGGGAGCAAGTCGCGGTGTTCATCGAATGGTCGATTAATTAGGACCACGATCCGGACGTTGAAATTAATCTCTATTTGACGGGAGGCAGGACCGTAACGGGAAAGAATCATCATCGCATCCTATCCCGGAGTTCATTTCGTTCACGAGAATATACATTTCTCGGGCCGGGATTGTTAGTGCCTTGATATCTTGTCCTATCCCGCCTGCTTAGAACAAGATTATAAATTTAGAATCTATTACTCTTTTATTGTGAAACGTAAGTCCGTGGCAGCGGAAGTAACGACACGGAGTAATAACTTCTAAAGGCCTAAATTTTCTTCTATGAATTCTAGACTCATAGTCTCGTATCCTGTCTCGTCTGCTCAAAACAAAGGTTAGACATTGTTGCCTTCCTGTTGTGAAACGTAAGTCAGTGGCAGCAGAAGTAACGAAACGGAGTAACAGTTTCTGAAGTCATAGATAAATTCTAGGCTTCATTGCCTATTATTTATAAAAGAATCTCTGGGAAGTGACAGGTGTTCCCGCGTATTGTGTGGCTCTCGCGGACGCCAAAAAGGACAAGGGTAGATTATTAAAAAAATAATCAACGAATGAGAAAAGGTTTTTCTTTTGCCCGTTCATTCATTTTTGTTTTCAATTGAAAATTGACAGAGAAGACCAAGAGCGCATCTTTCTTTCTGGCTTGCCTTCACCCTTTTAAAAGAATGAGCGGTAGTTTAAGTTCTTCTTATTTGTAAGTCGTATAGAACCGATTTTTTACCTTCCTTTTCTATTATGTGACACGTTCCACCCATTGTAGGACGTGTCTTTTTTCACACCGTTTTCTTTACAAGTGTTATTATAATTAATTTATTCGAATAAATTCAGTGCAAACGCAGTTAAGGGAGCAAAATGTTTCGTCCATTCCGGTAGGATCCTTTCTTTCTTTTTCTTTACAGGGTCAAAAACTCTCAGTCCGAGGGTGGGGGTACCAACCCACAAAAATTATTAAAGGAAACACGAGCTTGACTCGCCATTCCTTCAGTTTAGGGGAAGCCTCCCCCGCGTACAATTCTACTTTATTTCAGGCAACATTGTTATCCGGTAGACAGGCAGCACATCTTTCTTTGTTTTGCGGTATTTTTGACTTAGCAATTATTTCGCTTTTTGTGAAGTTCTTGGAACTGTCTTCGAAAGTTTTTCTTGGTTATCTCAAGCTACACATAATAATAAGGCTTAAATCACATACTCACGCGTTAATTTCCTAGAGTATTACCAAATCAAATCAAAAACCCACGCGTTAATTTGCTAGGAGACTTCGCTTTAACTAGCTCGGTATTTTTGATTTGGGCATGTTTCACTGATTCAGCGAGACATTGAACGTTTGATTCAAGAAATATTTTGGTGCGAACTACCATGAATGATACACACACGGTTATCATAGCTATGACACGGGCTAAAAATGCCTAAGCTTCCAGGTAACACTGAACCCAGAACTAAGTCAGAGTATCGCTCTGGAAAATATCTTCGGCGGAAAATAAGGCAAAATATTACCGTAGTGAACACCGAAGGTTGTGAACCCAAATCGGTTGTTTTTGTAACCCCCACGATCCCCAAGGAAATTCTAGAGCTTTAGGAACTTGAGACTCAGAAATTTACCAGCCACGACGAATTTTTGTCCTTTTTCGAGGGATTGTTGAACCAGGCGGAAGCCCGAATTAGGCTCTCCAACCAAAATCAGCCGAGAACCCTCGAGAATCTCCCTGGTAATTCCAAAGGCCAATAATCTCTTGGGAGGTTTTGAGACTGAAGGTCCGAATTTAACCAAGTGAAGGAGAATCCTAAGCATTTAGCAGAATTCTGCCCTTGTTACTCTCTCAAACAGAATTGCAAAATTTTAAATAAACAATAATAATAAACATGTTCATTAACTATGGGTTGCTTTCTTAAAGAGGTAATGGTACCGTAAATTCCAACTTGAAAATAATTTTCTTTTCCGATTCGGTAAGCTTCCAGCTCCATGAGTGTATATGAGACGTAGGCTCCGTTGCTCATGTCGAAGATTTAAGCGCACCATTATTTCTTTCATAGATGAGAAATACGGAAAAGTCTAATCGAAATTGTTTAACCTTGATCCGGATTTGATCCTGATGGAAAAGTGGTACCGTGAAGACTGAATCGAAAACCCATTTCTATTCTGACTCGGTAAGCTTTCAGCTCGGTGAGTGTATGTGAGACGTAGACTTCGTTGCTCACTTTGAAGAGAAGGCGCACCATTATTTCCTTCTAGGACGACCCAGTTAATGGAAAAGGGTGTCCAGGTTAAGGATACTTAATTTCGGCCCAGAGTTTCCAAATTTTCCGATTCTATGCCTTAGAACATAGAACCCTAGGTTAATGGCATAGTACTTTGCACCCCGTCATTATTTAAATTTAACTGGGATATGTTCCTAACCGTCGTTTATCTTCTCAAGGGAGACATCGTACTGTAAAGTCCAACTTAAAAATAACTTTCTTTTCGGACTCAGTAAGCTTCCAGCTCCATGAGTGTATGTGAGACGTAGGCTCCGTTTCTCTTGTCGAAGATTTAAGCACACCATTATTTCTTACATAGATGAGAAACACTGAAAAGTGGAACCGAAATAATCTAGCCTTGATACGGAGTTCATCTTGATGGAAAAGTGGTACCGTGAAGTCTGAATTGAAAACCCATTTCCATTCTGACTCGGTAAGCTTTCAGCTCGGTGAGTGTATGTGAGACGTAGGCTCCGTTGCTCACTTTGAAGAGAAGGCGCACAACTATTTTCTTCTAGGACGACCCCGCAAATGAAAAAGGGGGTCCAGGTTAGGGTTACTTAATTTCGCCCCGGATTTTCCGAGATTTCCTATTCTGTGGCTCAGAACATAGAACCACAGTTCACAATCCCTATTGATTAATTATCTTTGCAAAGCACGCGATTGAAGACATGGAAATTCATGAAAAAAAATATATCAAATGAACTCTCCGGAAGTAGAAAGTTCTTCACTGCCACCTCCCAAGAGAGGAAGGAGGGGCAAAAGAAAACGGCAGTACCCTGCTGAAGCCCGTAGGTCGGTCATCTACCATAATCTTGTCTTCCCGGAGAAAAAGGTAGTCCCCGTATGCATAGTACGCGCAAACGTTCGAATTGCCAATCCTGCACCCAAAATAGCCCTTCCAAACTCAAACGTGCCTGTCGTAGTAATAGACTTGGATCTAGAAGAAGCCCTTCAACATAGAAAACGTGCTGTTCTAGAAGAGAACCACCGCGACAGCGCAATCGAAAATCTCGAAGAAGTTTCACAGCCTGCTGGCCTTGTGAACGACGACCTTTCAGACCACGACCTTTCAGATCATGATACGATTATCCTAGAACCAGAGGTCGAAATTCAGGACTAAGGATCCCTGCGCCAGTTCAAAGATACCAAGTGAGGCTACCAGAACGAGAATGCCGATATGAAGAACCTTCACCACCCTTACCCTAAAACTTGAAAAGAGATAATTTAAAATATAATACTTTAGGCCTATCGACTTTTCAAATTTTAAATCACTCATACCGGAAAAATGGTGAAAATTAAGTGTTTCGAAACATCTAATTTTAAATTTGAAAAGTGTATTCATTATTCAGAAATTCTATTTTTTTGCAGAATTATTACCGTTTAAACTTTAAAGCATATACATGGGGAAATTAGTATATGTCAGGTTAATGGTATTTAAAATTGTAATTTCCACCATTCTAAATTGGGTGAATGCAAATGTAGTAAATGATTTAAAGTAATAAGCACTGAAATATGATAACTCGATGATAAATTTTTTTTTTTAATAATTAAAAACTCACAATTCCAGTCATGAAATTCAAAGTTGGAATCATTCAATATTTCTACTCTTTATACCAAAAATTTTTTTTCAAGTACAGAAAACTCGATATCAGGGCAAGAGGCCCTTACACAATAGTTGGATTTACTGAAATAACATCGCGGTCCTTGAGACCGAGACGGGCCAGCGATTGGCCAAATATAACGACAAGGCTAGGATCGTCGTTGCTAAACTAAAATGAACTTTAGGCAAGAATCTAAAGACAGAATATGCCTTTTTTCTTCTATCTTTTTTTTTCTATCCTTCTTTGAAGTCCTTTTAGCCTGCTCTGTGATCAATCACAAGGGGCAGTAACCACTAAACCAGTCAGATACATCTCGTAATTCCTAAATAATCAGAGGCCTATCCTGTCTTGGACTTCCTCCTATTTCCAAAGAGAAAATCTAATTCGTACTTTTTTTAGGTAAAAGATGGTGAACCTATGGTGCCTAATTCTCCTTCTTTCCTTTACCGCTTCAGGAGGTCCCGATTCCACCGCATATAGGGACACCTCTCTGCAAGGCCAGCACCGGGGTGTACTATGAACACTTGGGACCGATTAGACGAGTCACTAGGAAATGGAGAGTCACTCTGTTTCTAGACCTACAGAAAACCCAAGGACCCTTAGAATCATACCACCAACGATTTCAGCACCAGGACAATGGCTGCAGCAAGGATGAAGTCTTTGTCGCTATTTTAAAATTGGAAGATTTGGTAAAGCAGATCCACGTAATAAACTTACGACATCAAGGAAAGGTCCATTACTCAACATTGATCCAAGGCTGTTACGCCAGTCTACTCTACTTGCCATAAGCTCTTGTCTCTACCAAAGCCACTCTTAGGCACGACCTGATTTGGCCATGATATGCTGTAAAAGAAATCACCCAAGGAACTCCAACTTCAACAAAACCGAGACAGATCTGAAAATGGACCAAGCGAATCTTGAAGAAACTTACATAGAAGTAGAGCCAAACCGAGAATTATCAGCAAGAATGAGTTGCTCTGCTTGCAACCAAACACCTCCTGTATCACCTAGGGCTATGACACAAACCCCTCCGCATGTCAACCCAATGACGATGACGGAAACGATCCAGCCTCCCACGCAGACGCTACAAATGTTCTGAAGAAAAGCTATGTATATCGTGTGTAAGGGTATGCATGCATGTGTGGACGCACGTGAGTACACACTAAGAACACCAATCTTTAATTTTCATGACCCGCTGCATGAAGCGAGATTTTAACTTCGTATGGGGAACAATACAATGAGAAAGGAGCGAGAGAGTTCCGAATGAGAATTCACGTTGCTACCTTTTTTTCAATAACTATTTAGACATGCCGGCACATACTTGTACATCCACATAGTCTTGTGCACATGTATGGGTATTCACATGCAAATATATGCATGCATGGGTTTACACTTTCTAGATCTGGTCTCCCTCCTTTCCACCTTGAACAAAAACTGCAAAAACATAAACTCGTTTATACATAGTCTTAGAAAAGGAAAGTTTCATGTCACAATCAAATGCATTGATGGAATGTGAAGGTCAACTTTTCTGAAAAAACCTAACTAAGAAAGAGAGAGACTCTTCGAGGGAAGAGGTGTCTTCCCAAACGCGAAAAGGACAAATTTTTTTATGGGGATAAGAGTACCCTCCACACTAATTCTAAACACGCTACTTTAATTTGCTATGCGAATATCCTTTCTTTTCTTTTTGTCTTTTCTTCTCTCTTCTTTATACACACACGCACACACAAATATATATATATATATATATATATATTCTTGAAATATTTTCGAAATGATTTCTTGGAAGTAAACTATGTTCCGCACTTGACTACACCTCTATATGAAGTAAACAAATACTGCGATTGAAAAGTGCTTTTATTCAAAAGCGCTAATGCAATTTCGATTCCTTTGAATTCTGAGTGACCAATTTTTAAGGTTTCTAATTCCTTCTATTTTCGAAATTTTATTCTTACATAATTTTATTCACAGATTCTGAATTTGAAAAAAACTCTTCAATTTTGAACGCTTTGAATTTATTTTTGCACACTTTTTTATGATCATAAGTACCTTTTGTTTAATATAATTAATATCTATTTGTAAACAATTATCTGTAATTATTCGTTTGGGAAAATTTTCTATTATTGAACTATCAATGCTTTCAATTTGAAATATCTGACAAAGCTATAACAATTTTTAGACATTTTAACCGCTCACAATAGTTTATATCGCAATGAGTGAAAAAAATAAGCAAAATAGGATAAGAAAGCGTAAAAAATATTGCGATCTTCGCTTGAGGCCCTGAGTAATTTTTGGGCATCAAGATTCGCTTCTCGCAAAACCTTTTTATAACCGACATATGTATTATAATGTATGAAAATTCACTGGCCGTTTTAATCGAAGATGGAAATTCCCGGTCATTTTCTGTATTTTTTTTCTTTAACCGGTTCGCAAACATTTTTCAAGCCCAATGAAATTTAAAAAAAAAATCAAACTACATTCTAAACATTTTTCCATGCAAAGGAGTAAACAATAAACAACAAATTGAAGAATTCATAGCTATAAATTTGAATTCTAAACTTTCAAAATTCAAGTTTAAAAGTTTCAGTTCAAAAATTACACAGGCACACAAAAAAAAAGTCAAAGTCCACAATGGCGACCTTTGGGATTCTATGGTCATAGGTTTTTTAGCACGCTGAATCCGAATCCGGTGTCGGTTGACCTTTATTAGTTTAATATCAAGGTCAATTGAAGGTCAAACCAAAAAAATAACCTCAAAAAAATTTGTAAAAATGTATATACATATATATATATATATATATATATATATAGGTTTTGAGGGTCGCTAAATACAAATCCAAGGCTGATTTGATCAGATCTGGTTATATGAAGGTCATCTGAGGTCATTTGAAGGTTGAATTCGGAAGAAAGGCTATAAAAATCCGAAAAAATTCAAATTTAGATTTTTGAGCATGCTCAATCCGAATCCGGTGTCGGTTGACCTTCATGAATTCAAGGTCAAGGTCATTTGAAGGTCAAATTAATGAGGTACTGTTGAAAAAATGTTTTAAAAAATTAATTTAGAATCATCTTTAGTTTTTCGTCTATATAGAAACTGGAAATATTAATTTATCTTTGTCAACATTAGCTGCTGTGAATTTCTCGAAAGTAAGACAGTGTACTTTCTTATCAATATTAGCTTCTGTAGATTTCTTTAAAGAGAAAGCTTTGTACCCATAAAAATGGTATATCTTTAAAAAAGAAGTGGGGTTTTTCGCCCTAATATGGTAAAAAATACATTTTTTATAAATGTCCACATGTATTTTCGGTTATGAGTGAATGTTTGCGTGTGTGCATGTGTGGATCTGCGGATGCATGAATGTGTGGATGTGCGAATGTCTAGATGTTTCGATTTATGTAATCGATTCTTTTTCACCTGTTGCCTCGACTAGTCATGTGACGATGACAGCTGCCCCGTAAGGGGATGTGTAGATTTATTCGCTCATACGCTAGTCGGGGTACCGATGCCAGTGGAAGTGCACTGTCTTACAGGGGGTCGACAGGGTGTGAGGATGATGCCGTAGTGTGTTCGTCGACGAGTTGACATTGTGCTCGTTAAAGACGAAAAGCCCTTTTACTTAGCCCTGGAGAGGTAAAAGGGTTATCACCTCCAGAACAGCGGACTCACCTGCAATCGGACCAGGATCCCTGTCGAGCGGGTTTATATATGAAAATATGGAAAATTTAAACAAACCTTCAACCTCATCTTCTAAACACGTGTGCCCGAAAGATGTTAACACATGTTGCTTCATTTGTAGAACATTTATTCCGAACAAAAACGATCGACGATCGTTCAACGAAAATTTTCGAAATATATACAAAGAATGCTTTAATTCAGATATAGTTTCGTGAGATTGGGCTCCTGATAGTATTTGCAATAACTGCCGCAAAATGCTTTCTATTTACACTTTACGACAAAGAAAGAATCCTTCACCAGTCTTAAAAAACTTCTAGAGGCCATTGAATACAAAACATATAATTGGCTTATATGTGGTGATTTGAAAGTTTCATGTATATTGCTAGGACAGCAAGTTGGATTTACAAAGAATCCGTGTTTCTTGTGCCTTTGGGATAGTAGAGATCGCGAAAAACATTACACGAATCATAAGTGGGCTGAAAGGAAATCACTTGAAATAGAAAAAGAAAATATCATTGAATCGGCCCTGGTTGATCCAAAAAAAGTATTGATTCCTCCATTACATATTAAATTAGGAGCCATGAAGCAATTTGTTAAAGTCTTAGATGCAAATAGTCGATGTTTTAAATACTTGGAAAAGAAGTTTCAATATAAATCTGATGACAAGTTGAAAGAAGGGATTTTGGATGGTCCAGAAATAAGGAGATTTTTACAAGATTATAAATTTACAACGACAATGACAAAAATTCAAACAGATGTATGGCTCAGTTTTAAGGAAGTTGTGAAAAACTTTTTAGGAAATTAAAGAAGTGAAAATTATAAACCTATAGTAGCCGAAATGATTAAGAACTTTGGAAAAATTGGGTGCCTGATGTCATACAAATTGCACTTCCTGCATAATCACCTGGATCGATTCCCAGAGAATTGTGGCGATTACTGTGAAGAGCAAGGAGAGCGCTTCCATCAAGACATAAAAGAAATGAAAAAGCGCTACCAAGGCAGATGGGATGTCGCTATGATGGCTGATTACTGCTGGTCACTGAAAAGAGAGTGTAAAACTACAGGCAAAAAGCGAAAAAAAACCGTTACGTCGATCATTTGATAGTAAGAGAGTACGGTATGAGCAGAAAACATGAACACATGTTGATATAAAAAAATATATCTATTGTAATTGTTTATGAGGGATTGTTAATTTTGATCTTATTATGAGCTTGTACGTGAATTCATTAAGGTCTATCAAACTCGATATACGGATTGTTATTTTCATATTTCAATGACCTTGAAAATACTAGATATGGTCAAAATGACCTAGAATTTAGATTCTACGACTCTTAAAACTTATATATAAATTATTACAAATTTTTTTGAGGTTATTTTGTTGGTTTGACCTTCAAATGACCTTGATCTTAAACTAATGAAGGTCAACCGACACCGGATTCGGATTCAACATGCTAAAAAACCTACGTCTGAATTTTTTCAGATTTTTTCAGCAATATTTTCTTCATTTGACCTTCAAATTACCTTGAAAGCGATCTGATCTTAAAAAACCGACAAACGATTCTGAATCAGCGACCCAAAAACATAGAACCCTAAAGGTCGCCTCCGTGGACTTTGACTTTTTTTGCGTGTATGTGTTATGTATTCGAATGTTCAAAAATGTACACTTACCAAATTGAAGATACTAACACTTTTCAATTAAACAGTGTGAAAAGAAATGCAAATAAACTGCAAAATTTGGAACTTTCATAAATTATAGATCTCCAAGATTCAGATTAAGTTTCAAAAATATAAATCTATTCAACATTTTCAATAGTCTGACTAATAGAATCAAGCAATGAAGTTAAAATTTATTTTAAAAATTATATTATTTTAAGTTACTTTTTATCTAGACAATTTTTTTCTTAACAGTTCTTAAATTAAAAGTTAAATTATTTTTCTTTTTCATAGTTTTCAATTGTTTGCCTTTAAATATTTGGTTTCAATTTACTCGTCTTAAATGAACAGCGAAATATCACTAAATATTATATAATTATTCTTTTTCTACATTAAGAAATTTCAAATTAAGTGGGATAAAAATTAAATAATTTAGACTTACAATATTTTAAATTAAATAATAATCTTTAATTATGACTATATGATTATGGATTTATTTCTAAGCTGAAAATTGTAAAACGCAGGTTTACATTTAAAAAAAAAGAATTATAAAAGATGATATAATAATAAATTTATTTATTAAAGTTAATATAAAAAAATAATATAAAGAAGGACCTGAAACTCCAATTAGACCAATTAGTTGAGAAATAATTTTATTGTTGAGCATTCATATTTTTAGTTGAAAATTCATCTCTTTGGTTGAAGGCTTCACTATTTTGCATAAAGTTATTTTTGCAACTGAAAACTTAACTGCTTTTGTAAAATTTAAACCACTTTGTTAACAAAAAATTGTTTCGAAAGTATACCTCTTTGGTTAAGAATTAAACTTCTTTGCAGAAAAATGTTATTTTTTTTTTTATTAAATTTTTTGTTTTGAATATATAAATTGTTCATTTCATTTTAAAACAATATTTTTCAGCTATACATCCTTCGTTTTTAGTAAAAGAAATAACCCTTTTAGTTTGAAATTTTACATTTTCCGGTAAAAATGCAACAGCCTCGTTGAAAATTAATTTTTTGTTTAAAAATTCAATTTGTTTCGATAAAAATTTAAATTTTTTTCAGAAAATTCGTCTTTAGGATAAAAGTTTTAATAATTTAGGTTAACTTTTTTCCCTTTAAATCTGAAATATTTTTATTGGTTCAAAGTTTGTATTTTTGGTCTTAAAATTTTTAATGTTTTTAGAAATTACATCTTTTTCGGTTGAAATATCCGCTATTACACTTATTTATTGAGTTAATTTTTGTAGATTGAAAATTTAACCACTTTATTGAAAAATGGTGTTCTCTGGTTTATACACATCTTTCCACAATTTTCGTCAATATTAACTGTATGTGTATAAATATTTATATTTAAAGCATGTGTTAACGGTTACCTTAAATACTACATAGTTCAATCAATTTTAAGTCCCATATCCTATTATTTATTAAAACCAAAAATGGCGTATAGTAGAGTGAAGGGATGTTAGAAATATTTGGTTACGGTTTGTTACAAGGGAGAGGGTGGACGTTGGGAGGGCATATAATTAGTTACGTAGTTTAAGTATACTCCCCTACTTTGATCTTAATTCTGAATGCACAGTTGACAGTTTTAAAGATTCGAAACGTTTTAAAAATATGTAAACAATATTTTCTGGCAGGACTAATTTTCATTGTACTGTTTTTAGCACATCTGTTAATAAAAATTTTAAACTAAATGACAAAAATCGTAGACATCTTTTCTTCTTATATATTATAACAAAAGCAAATTTAGACATCGCACTGATTTTCAAAACGTAAAATCTAAGGATTGCAACAGTAAATCCCAGATATATTATATATTTCAAATTTGATAGAAACATTGCAAACAAGTGAAAACTATAATTATACGAAGTTAGATATTTTTTATCATGAGGCAGAAACCAATTTTCCGTCGTCGGATGATTGTAGTTGTCAATTGTTTGCAATGTTTCTATCGAACTTCAAATAAAAAATACTCCTGGGATTTACTGCATGACGGTACCACATTCCTGGCTCAGAAAGGCAGGGATTTAATGAAATAATCCGAAAGTCACATGGAGGAACAGAGCTTTGTTCGTGTACTTTTACTGTCTACTGCCTGCTTTATGAATGCGAACTTAGTCACAAGACACTCTGTTTCTGAGTTATGGAAATCCTAGTTAGGGATGTGCCAATATATTTTACCGAGAAGAAAATTTAGTATAGTATTAATGCTCACACGCCTAAGATGTCAGAAACTCTTATGACTTCGGAGAATATTCCTTCCGTCTTACATCCTTTCTCCTGAAACTTAAACAATCTTCTTCAAAATCAAATCACCCTCTTCTAGAGAACAAAAATTAGTAGTATATCTGTGTGCTTCATGCTTAGCTGTGGGGCATCCGCGATAAAGTCCTTGAATCCTTGACCATCCATCCACCTTCTGAACTATAATGCACATAGAAATAGAGATAGGGCAATACAATCAGTAGTACGTAATTCAGGTACCAGGCTGAGGGCCCATGCCGCTGTAAGAAAGAGTGAATACGTCGTGTAGGGGGAGAGGCGAAAGCTTTTGGCCTGCTGTTTCTGTTCACTATCTATATTCTACAGTCTATAATATAGCTATATACTGTTTATAGAGTTCGTACTGTCTAATCTTTATAGTCTATGATCTATACTATAGACTCCATACTGATTTATAGACTTATAGATATAGAGTATCGTTGCAGGCTTCTAACACTTTCTTACAAGAGGGAGTGGAACGGGTAATCCAAAAGGAAAGAAACCCTTGGTGGTAGATCTGAGAGTGGCATATTTATAATTATTACTTATTTGCAATCAATAATCAATAATATTATTGTAACAGTATTTTTTAG
Source organism: Belonocnema kinseyi (assembly GCF_010883055.1). Lineage (NCBI taxonomy): Eukaryota > Metazoa > Arthropoda > Insecta > Hymenoptera > Cynipidae > Belonocnema > Belonocnema kinseyi. The sequence continues at coordinate 95,494,695 of NC_046666.1, forward strand.
AACAATATCAAAACATTATTAATTAGTTATTGATAATTAATCATTATTGTTAAATATAATTTCCTTTAAGTAATAATCACTACTTATATAAATCTAGATTATTATCTAGAAAGTTATGAAATTTGTATATGAACAGATAAAGTAGAAAAATTAGTTTAAAGAGAATTCTGCAATCATTGTACAGAAAAATTTGTTTGAATGACTTTTTTAGCACAACAGAATTGCTAATTGATAATGATTAATTATTGGAATAACATTTATTATTAAGTAAATGTATAAGCACTTTTCATAATTAAAAATAACTAATAATTAATAATTATAGGTATTATTTTTTACTAAACATGCGGTAAAAAACTAAATAAAAATATTAAAAATTATAAATTCCTATTTATAATAATCCCTATTTAATTGAATCTGGAATATTAACTAGGAATTCAAAAAATGTTTAATTAAAAATAAACTTGAGTATCGGTTCATACAGGTCACTTAAAGATTTAATCTTTGACTCAGACAGAATTGAGCGTGTGGATTACATAACGTCCTTAGCGCTCGGACATTCCCAGTACCCCGTGCATTGCTGAAACGCAGAAAAATGTTCGCAAATGACAAACTAGGTCAATGTACTGCACAAAAAATATAACAATGTACTAAAAATTAAAAACTGGAAATTTTCATTGCACCGAAATCAATGGCTTTTGAAACTAAACTCGCAAAAACTCGGCTTCGGCTAAAGTAAATGAATCCGTTTTTTTCTCCAAATAGAAAATCGTCGACCGATGCCGATTATGTTTATTAAATAGAGTTTTTTCTGACATTTTTAATATAAAAAATGATTGAAAAACGTCACCGTCAGGAATCGTTTCCTTAGATTTTGATGGAAAAAGTCCGCGGACGTAAAACTTCCAGTGGCATAGTTCTTCCTTGATGTTTAAGAAAAACTGATCAAATTTGAACCAAATCCTTCTCTTTGTTTAAATTTAAAAGATAAGAGCGATGAACTATAGAAAACGAATTCGCCATGAACTATAGAATACGAATGAAATATAACTATAAACATATCACCCCTATAAGTCTGTTTTATAGGGACCCAAACTAACCCCAACAGTAAAAAAATAGCTTTTGCGAGTTTTTCGGGCAAATTATAACTTAGAAATTTTTTCAAAGTGAAAGTTAATGCTGATACATGAAATAATATTTTATATCCATAATGAGATTTTAACATGAATTGCTTGAACAATTTATTATTGTTGTTAATAATATTCAATTTGAACAATACCAGAAAAATAAATTTTTTTACATTTTTAAGTTTTTGTTTAATTTTCAATTAGAAAAGGGTTTTTAATTAATTAAAGTTGAAAAATGAAGTGTTTTATTAGTTTATTGTTATTGTTAAAAATATTAAATTCGAGGAATGCTAGAAGGTTGCAGTTTTTTCGAAAATGTTTAACTTTTTGTCCAATTTCTAATTAGACTGAGGTATGTATAGTATGTATTTCGTTAAAGTTAGAAAAATAGTTGTTTAAATAACTTCTTATTATTTTCAATAATATTGAATTATATGATTAATACTAAAAGATTGCGTTTTTTTCTTCAATTTTCATTTTTTGTACACTCTGTGAACATGACATGAAATCTTCATAATTTTTTTATAATTCTTACAAGAATTATTTATATAACCTTCAAAAAATAAAAAATAAATGAAAAATGCAATTGCCTACCATCAATAAAGAAGAAGATAGTTATAAAACTTATAAACAATAATCATTTGTTTATGAAATTAGGTTTGTTAGATTTTTCAAATTATTGCTTCACTCTAAGTAAAAAGTGGAGAAAAAGTTCAAAATTAAAAAAAAACGCAGTTTTGTAGTATTATTCGAATTCAATAGCATTAGGAATAATAATGAGTTAATGGAATATTTTCAACAATAATGTCAATTATTTAAAGAATTAATTTTTCAAGTTTAATTAATTATGAACCTCACGCTCACTGCTTAAATATTGATAAATAAAATATTAAATGTAATTGTAATTTTTTATGCTCACAATTTAAATTCCATAACAACCTTTTTGTTTATAAATAATTCAAAATTCAGTTTAGAAATTCAGACTTCAATTGATTCATTTATGTCTTATTCATATAATTATTATAATTACATAAAAAATGATATCGCAATAACGTAATGCTATTTTTTACGATTAAAACAAAAACGACGCTTTCTATCGAATAAAAAAATTTCTGGTTATTAATTTTTTCCCTAATTTATTAAGTTATTATCGTAATGTAATATTTTTAAAGTATTGAAAATTAACTTTAATATTTATTCAAACTATTATTCTTTAGTATATGAATCATCAAAATTGCCATTTATTTGTCAAGGCTTCACAGTTCACAGTCTTTCAACTAAATAATATTCAACCATAGAAAAAGAATTTTCAACACAAAAGTTATAAAATTTCAACCAAAGAAATAAATTTTTAACTAAAATTATGAATCTTCGACCAGAAAAATGGATTTTCATAGCAAATTTGAAATTTTTTAAAGAAAATACATTCATTTTAAACTGCAAACAAAATTTCGTAATCCATCAGAAAAATAGTTTTTTCTATTTTTAGAAAATTTTCAAAATGTGGAAAAGCATTAACATTTTTTATTGCCATCGACATTCAAAATGACAGCAGGATAATTTTCAACCCTTTTTGTTATGTACCAGAAACTTTGACAAAAGTTTCTAAAACTATTGAAAAAATTTTGAAACTGCTCTTACTTTTTAAATTTTGGTCCGATCGGAAAATTAAATTAGGATAGTATTGAATTAAATTTGGTATATACTCAACGTTTCTTATAAAATTTGTTATCAATGAGAAAAATAGTCTTTTCCTTTTTTTGAAAAATATGAGTTTAATTTGGATACAGCTTTTCGGTTGTGAATATCTGGTAAATAATAAGTGTATAGTTCAATTTTCATGAAAAGAAATGAATTTTCAACTGAAAAAAATCAATTTTCAACTCAAATGATTAATTTTCTACTAATAAAGACGAATTTTCAACAGCGCACATGAATTTTAAGACACATAGTAGTTCAATCTTTAATTAAAACAGGTACGCTTTCAACAACAAAAATGAATTATATTTTAATTTTCAGTAAGGAAACTTAATTTGTAAATGCAAAAGATTAATTTTACGCTTAACATATAATAGTAGATAGTAGGCCTTTCAATTAAAAAGAATTCACTTTGCACCTAAAATATAGTTGGATATTCTTAGTGGGTTTTCTGAAATCCGTGCGCGTTGAAACGAATAAACGAGACAAGAGCACAATAAGGGAATGTCTGTGATGTCTACAATAAATAAATACGGGTTTAAATAGTTTATGGATTGAAGAATAAAACGTTAAATAAGCATCAAATTTATTTTCAATAATTTCGAAATATTTGATTAATAAAATGGATATTTTACTATCGAAGCTATCAATGAGGCCGCTACGAATAAGACCGCTTCCCCTTATCTTTCCTCAGCTCGTCGAGCCGCTTCCTCCACTCTCACGCTGGCATTTTTTCTATAATAATAAGTATTTAACTGGTAATTACATATAAATATTCAACAATTTCAATAACGGATTTAAAACTTGTTAAATAAAAGGTTATATTTAACTTTTTGAAATTTCAAACTATTCAGTTTCAGACTGTTTAGTTTCGAAAATTTCATTTACATTTCGATTTTTTAAAAAATCTTTCAATGCAAACATTGCGATTGAAAATGATGATCTAAAGTGGAAATTTATTTAAGTAAAGGGTTTCAGAATTACGCATTGTAAACTAAATAATACCATATGTTTCAAACAAGTTCAGAATCGAAATTAATATTTAACAATACATGAAATCGAACTTGTTTTGAATTTTTAAATAACTTATCGAAAAAGACAAACATAGAATGAATAAAAAGTCAGCGGTTTGATTAAAAATTTAACTATTCCAGTGGCAAATTTTAATTTTTTTTTAAAGATTGTTTTCTTTTTGTTTGAAAAATATTGATAGCCTATCATAATCAGACATTAGCTACGTTTAAAAAGTATAGGCCCTTTAACAAATATATTGCATTACAAATTTATAAAATTGTACACCTATAAAAAGAGTAAAGATTGTCTACTGGATTTTAAATAATAGATATCCTCCTAAGATTAGTGAAAATAGTCTGAAGAAGTTTGATTTAAATCAATTTAAATACAGTTATAAATAGCAGAATTTTCAACAACAACAAAATTATTCACTTCATTGTTCATTTATTCACTTCACTTATTGGTTGGATTTAAATGCGCCGTCTATTCTTTAGAATCGAGATCAACGGAGTCCCTTATGAAGCCAAGGCATTTCCACAGAAGTGCGCTTCCCGAATGATCCGTTTGGCGGCGGTAAATGCTAGGGATACAAGTCGAGCCTAGAGTTTGAATTGTACAATTTTGACTTGCATTTCATTCAAAGCTAGCTCTAAGGCGTCAAGACATGTTGGAGAAATCTGTTTACATTATGGATGTAAACATTCCTAGCGACCGTACCGAATTCAAGTCGACTAAGAATATCTATCAGATGACTCTTTTCTATTTTGCTTTGTAAATTTACAAAAACTATTGATTTTTAAACAATTTTAATTAAAATATTAAGAGTTTGGCCTTTTTTTCTATGAGTAGGCTCCATTTTTTACATAATTAACCAAGAATATCTTTTCAATTATTTTTTTTTCTCTTTCCTCTAATGCTTTGAAAATTTGAAATTATTAATTATTTAAAAAATTTTCATCAATAAATTTATAGTTTGGCTATTTTTGAAGTGACGTGCATAATTTGTTTACGGAATGAACAAAGAATGTCTTTCGATGAACATTTCCCACCATACCTTGTAAATTTGTAATAATTATTGTTCATTTAAACAATATTCATAAACATGTTGAGAGTAAAGGTATTTTTCAATTAATCAACACAATTTGTTTACGAAGTTAACTAAGATTACTTTTGTGACGAATCTTTCCTAAGTTATTTGTTAAATTTGCGAGAATTATTAATTATTTTAAGAACTTTCATTTAAAATTCAGAATTTGGATTTTAAAAAAAGGAAAGGGTCAGTTTTTTTACAAATTCAACTAAGAACATTTTTCCGATGAAATATAATAATCAAATTTTCATGCTTTATTATTTAAACTACTTTCATGAGCAAATTAAGAGTTTGGGCTTTTTTTAAAGAATAGGCTTCATTTGTTTACGGAATCAACAAAGAATGTATTTCCAATCACTTTTTACTACGACACTTTGCAAATTTACACTAATTATTTATGATTAAAATAAATTTCATAAACAAATTCAGAACTTGACTTTTTTTAGATTTTGAACCATTTGTACATTTTTAACAAATTCGTTTTTACAAGTAAATGTATGCACCATATATTCAATAAGAATTAAAAATAGAAATTAAAACTGTATAATGGTAAAAAGTTTTATTTTCATTAGTTTCAGTAATTATTTCTTTTTATTAATTTCTTGAAGTAATTTCATAATAGTCTGTATGAATTTTAGTACAATTCGATGTCAATGCGTCTACAAACGAAATTATTAGAATTACTCTCAGTTGCCGTAGCATTTGGCCATATGAGATGAAAAAAGCAGAAAACCACGTCCGGAGTTTAGCCGAGTTTTCAAAATTAGAGTACACAACCCGGTCGTAGGTCGTAGATGGTCACCCATCAAAGTTCTAAGGGCGCTCGAAATGTCTTGACATTTGACTCTTCTCGAGTCGAGATCATTTACCATGTATTTCTATGAAAATTTGTACGCACCCACATTTTGGATGTTTTTTCCAAACTTGCATAGAAATGTTTAGTGTTGCGCAATAATTTATTCTGCATCTTGAGAGGGTAGTCGTGCGGAGCCGTGCACAAATAAAATTTATTAAAGCAAAAATGAATAGAGCGGTATCATATTAAACTTTATTTACAAATAAAATAATTGCAAGTAAAACAGTAGATCGCGCGCCAAGCGCGCTCATGAACTTCTCGTTTAAAATAAAAACCCAAAAAGATTAATATTCAGTTAAATAAAATATTTCAATTTTTAATTTTTTTTATTATTTCAAAACCCTTTTAAAATTAGTATTAATTTTAAAAAGGTCTGAAATCTAAAATATCATTTAATTAAAATAGATGGACACTTACTTTATATATATATATATATATATAGTTCGGTTTTGATTACTCTAGAATCAAACCGAAGGGCCTATGACAAAGCCACCGAACGCGTCCTCGGGTTGCGGATAGAGGGTCCCTGTACCAAGGGTTTCTGCTGAATATGGTTACAAAAATAAATAGGCAGTCGCGGACAATTGTCCAGGAGTGGTCCCGAAGGAATTAACCCCCAAGCGGAGGTGTAAAAACCGTGCCGAAAGCTGAATAGCACCTGGGTGAGGCGTCTAGAACGGTGACTCTGGGACAACAGAACGCGCAGGGCTCCCGACAATGGGTCGGCCAACAATGCTGACCAATCTAGAGCTTGGAGAGCCAATAAAAATGGATTCAATGTGATGGATCGGCGGGATCTCGCGACCTTTGGGTGGACGGAGCGACTGAATCACAACTTGCTAGAGTGCTACGATGCGAGTGTGGCCCCTGAACGGGGTTACATGGCACGGCTGCATGGTCTGTGGTGCAAAAAACACCCGGAGCTAACGTACTTTTCGCAGCAACGTCTGCGAAACTATGCTGAACCACTCCGAAAAAGGGGCTATGTAAGCGAAACGCCTACTCTACCACAGCAAGAACAAGCCGGCAACAGAGAAAGAGAGGCGACACTAAGACCAACCGCAGACAGGCATCCAATAGAGGAAGAGCGATGTTTTACGACTCGGAGAAACATCTTCACCAAGGCCGATGCGAACCGTAAAACAAAACCAACGGTTGATCATAAGACCAATAGACGAATGCATCAACTTGCCATAAAGATAGGCTGGGGAAGACAGTACGCGTCCCGCATTCAGTGTGTGCTTAACTACATCACATCTGGCAGGAATTTTATCGCCAAGGTTCGAAAGTTCGCGCGCGAACTCCGGACCCGTTATTACACACTTAACAAGTCAAAGCTGCTGACCATCAGGCAGCATATTGTTGAGAGAATACGGATACTATCTGACGCTAAGAGAAGTCTAGAGCGGAGGGAGAGGTGGGTCAGAGAAAATCAACAGTTTCTCTCTGACCCACCTCGACTCTTCCAACATCCTCCGGTTACTGTAGAACACCCACCCAAACCAGAGGAGGTCGAAGTATTTTGGAGAGAAGTCTACGAAGTGCAGCATAGACTAGACGAAGACTCAGAAAATATAAATAGCTTCAAGGAGTTATGTGTTGCCCTCATAACACCTGATAAAGAATGCCCACCCATCACTACCGAGGAGGTGAAAAAAGTATTAAGAGGGATGAAGAACTACTCCGCACCGGGACCAGATTGTATCACAATAGGCAACTTAGCTGACCTGAAGAATCACAGGCCAGTGACTTGTCTGAACACACTTTATAAGATATTCACAGCTATCCTAAATGATAGGATTGTTCGGGGAATTGAACCTGTGTGGCAAGAAATATATGAACAACGAGGCTCAAAGAAAGGTGTAGTCGGATGTCGGGAGAACCTGCTGATCGATAGATGTGTCTGTAAAGATGCAGCATTCTACCAGCGTGACCTATTGATGGCCTGGATTGATTGTCGGGAAGCTTTCGATTCGACATCCCATAGACTTATCATCTGTCTCTTGGAAATCTTAAAGGTTCATCCGCAAATAGTTCGGTGCATAGAGAGATTGATGCCGCTTTGGAAAACCAGATTTACTATCTCATCTGGAAAAAATCGTGTGACAACTAGCAAGGTCTTCCATTCCGCGACTGTACATCTCACGCCGTCAAGGGGGTCGCGGAATATTGAGTCTCGTATGTCTTCACAACAGGATTATTCTGGGTACAGCACATAGATTTGCAAGTGGAAGAGACACTCTTCTTAAAATGGTCAGGAATCACGAAGAAGTGAGCAAAGGAGCGTTTCTGTACAAAGTAGCAGATGAGGCTGCTGAAACACTCGGACTTGACTTCAGTATTACGGGTGAGCAAAACGCATCAACTATTATCTATCTCGAGTACTCACTCCTGAAATCCCGGATTAAGAAAGCACAAGAGAAAAACTTTCGTGAACTGCTCCTCGATAAGAGGATGCACGGTATCTTTCACAGAAATGTGAAGGATCAGTCAATGTCTTGTGAGCTAACGTTTGCTTTCCTTAAATCGCCTGGATTGAAGTCTGGTACGGAGGGTTTCATTTTTGCATGCCAAGAGGGTGTCATTTCCACCTTAACCTGCCGTCGCCACATTTTGAGCCAAGACATTCCTGATGATAGCTGCAGGGCGTGCCATGCACACCCCGAGCATTCAGCTCACAAACTATCTAGTTGTCCAACTCACGCGGGAACGACCTACATTCAAAGGCACAATGCGGCACTAAAAGTGGTTTATAACCATCTCTGGCATTAACCTTAATGTCGCTCCTTTAAATGCTCCTAGGGAAATCGAGTTAATTGTCGAGAATGGGACGTGCCGCATATAATGGAACTTTATATTCTCGAGAATTGTTTCTGTTGCTCATTTGAGGCCTGACATGGTTCTTCTTGACTTTGAGAAGCGAACCATGTTCGTTATCGAATTTTCGGCACCAGCTGACAAAAACATCATAACCAAGGAGAATGAAAAGAAAGAGAAGTATCAAGACCTTATCATCGACGCTTTTGGAGGTGCCAAGCTTTCACTTGATAATGGCCTAAAAAGCATTCCTGCGTGTCTGGAATATGCTAAAACACTTGCGAGAAAAATGCAGAAGGCGCTAGTCCTTGGGTCGCTCCGTGTTCTTAGGGTGCACGAGGCTTTTGCTGGATCGTCGTATTGATTCCTTTACAGACTGTAACCACCTATCTCACGGTTGTGAG
>NC_046666.1:95503797-95510202 GCF_010883055.1 Belonocnema kinseyi
TTAACTAGAAAAAAAAACCAATGCACTTTTCCACTGCACTCCGGGATTTTAGGGCGAGGGGATGAAGAGAGAACCAATAATTCTTTCCCCATCCCCTCGCTCGCGCAATCCAACGACCGAAATTAAATCACGTCCTCGACCACCCGCACTATCGAGGTACAAATTCAGCTGCACCCGGCGATTGAGAAAAAAGTCGAAATACTAATTAGCCAACTTTTACAATGCTCCAGCAAAGAGTCATCTGCCGCGACACCCCCTACACTAAGGTCTCTCGTTAATGAGAGTAAACACCCATACACGACTCCTTAGGAGGAGAAAAGGATAACACACAAGACTTCACCGAGATGAACCACTCACGCAATGCACCTACTTCCCTTGTTCCCAAAATTAATTTGGATTACGATTTAATCAATTAAACTCAATAATAAAACAAAGAAGGGAAAACCGGTTCAGAATTTAAATTAAGGGGAAAAGAAGACCTCACTTAGTCTCTGCATCTCACTCTCTCTTTCCCCTCCCATCTCCGTATTACATTCTCATATTCTGTAAGTTAGGAAAAAAAGGAAATATCGAAGTCTCCTTATCCGTAAGTCACCCTGAATTTCGGGGACGAAATTGCCAAATTCCGGTGTGGTATATTACGAGCGAATGTCACATTAAAATTCTTTTTGAATTAATTCTAAATTTTTGAATATATTCTAAATTTCACTGGGGAAGTGATGCCGCGGGAAGACATGCCCATTTCTGCCATAGTCTCTAGATTTCAATACTTCACTGGGGAAGTGATGCCCCGTGAGGACATGCCTATTTTTGCCATACTCTTTATATTTCTATATTTCACTGGGAAAGTGATGCCCGGGGAAGACATGCCCATTTCTGACATAGTCTCTAGATTTCAATACTCCACTGGGGAAGTGATGCCCCGTGTGGATATGCCTATTTTTTGCATAGTCTCTAGATTTCAATACATCACTGGGGAAGTGATGCCCCGTGAGGACATGCCTATTTTTGCCATACTCTTTATATTTCTATATTTCATTGACGAAGTGATGCCCTTAGGAGGACATTCCCATTTTTGTCATAGTCTCTATATTTATATATTTCACTAACGAAATGATGCCCGCGGAGTACATGCCCCTTTTTTCCACAGTCTCTATATTTCAAAATTTCACTGGGGAATTGATGCCCGGGGAAGAAATGCCCATTTTTGCCACATTCTGACGAGTTTAATATTTCAATGGGGAAATGATGTCCGCGAAAAACATGCCCATTTTTGCTACCGTCTGGCGATTTTAAAACTTCAATTGGGAAGTTTTGCCCGCAAAAGACACGCCCACTTTTGCCGTAGCCTCGTGACTTCAATATTTCACTAGGGAAGTGATGCCCGGGGAAGACACGCCCATTTTTGCCATGGTCTCTAAATTTTCAGTATTTTACTGGGGAAGTGAAACCCGGGGTAGAAATGCCTATTTTTGCCATATTCTCTAGATTTTAATATTTTACTGGTGAATTGATGCCCGGAGAAGATATGCCAATTTTTCCCACAATGTGACGCTCTTAATATTTGAATGGGAAAAAGATGCCCGGGGAAGATCCTACTTTTGCCATAGTCTCTATATTTCTAAATTTCACTGGGGAAGTGATGCCCGGGGAAGACATGACCATTTTTGCCATAGTCTCTACATTTCAAAATTTCTCTGAGGAAGTGATACCCGGGAAAAACATGCCCATTTTTGCTACCTTCTGGTGATCTTAAAACTTCAATTAGGAAGTTTTGCCCGCAAAAGACATTCCCATTTTTGCCATAGTCTCTAGACTTCAATCTTTCACTGGGGAAGTGATGCCCGGGGAAGACACGCCCATTATTGCCATAGTCTCTAAATTTCAATATTTTACTGGGGAAGTGAAGCCCTGGGAAGAAATGCCTATTTTTGCCATATTCTCTAGATTTCAACATTTCACTAGGGAAGTGATGCCCGTGGAAGACGTGCCGATTTTTGCCATAATCTCTAGATTTTAATATTTTGCTAGGGTATTGATGCCCGGGGAACACATGCTAATTTTTTCCATTCTCTCTATATTTCTAAATTTCACTGGGGATGTGATTCGCGGCGAAGACATGCCAATTTCTGCCATAGTCTCTTGATTTAAATATTTCAATAGGGAAGTGATGCCCGTGGAGGACATACCCATTTTTGCCATAGTCTCTATATTTCTAAATTTCACTGGGAACGTGATTCCCGGGGAGGACATGCCCATTTCTTTCAAAGTCTCTGTATTTCTGAATTCCACTGGGAAATTGGTGTCCAGGGAAGACACGTCCATTTTTGCCATAGTCTCTGGATTTAAAAATTTTACTGGGGAAATGCTCCCGGGGAAGATATGCCCATTTTTGCCAAAGTCTAATGATTTTAATATTTCAATGGGGAAATAATGCCCGGGGACGATATCCCCATTTTTTTCATAGTCTCTAGATTTCAATATTTCACTGGGGAAGTGATGCCCGGGGAATACATACCCATTTTTGCCATAGTCTCTATATTTCTAAATTTCACTGGAGATGTGACGCACGGGGAAGCCATGCCTACTTTTGCCACAGTATGACGATTTTAATATTTCAATTAGTAAGTGATGCCCGGGAAAGACATCCCCATTTTGCCATAGTCTCTAGATTTCAACAATTCACTGGGGAAGTGATGTCCGGAGAAGACATCCCCATTTTGCCATAGTCTCTAGATTTCAACAATTCACTGGGGAAGTGATGTCCGGGGAAGACATGCCCATTTTTGCCGTAGTCTCTAAATTTTAATACTTTACTGGGGAAGTGATGCCCGGGGAAGAAATGCCCATTTTTGCGACATTCTCTAGATTTTAATATTTTACTGGGGAAGTGTTCCCCGGGAAGACATGCCCATTTTTGCCACAGTCTGACGATTTTGATATTGCAATCAAGAAACGATGCCCGGGGATGATATGCCCATTTTTTCCACCGTCTAGCGATTTTAATACTTCAATTAGGAATTGGTGGCCGCGGAACACATGCCCATTTTTGCCATAGTCTCTAGATTTCAATATTTCACTGGGGAAGTGATGCCCTGGGAAGAAATACCCAGTTTTGCCATATTCTCTAGATTTCAATATTTTACTGGGGACGTGATGCCCGGGGAAGACATTTCCATTTTTGCCACAGTCTGTCGATTTTAATATTTCATAGGGGAAATGATGCCCTGGGATGACATGCCTATTCATGCCATAGTCTCTGTATTTCTAAATTTCACTAGGGAAGTGATTCCCGGGGAAGACATGCCCATTTTTGCCGTATTCTCTATATTTTTGAATTTGACTGAAGAAGTGATGCCCAGGGAAGACGTGCCGATTTTTGCAATAGTCTCTAAATTTTTATATTTTACGGGGAAGTAATGCCCGTGGGAAAATAGCCGATTTTTTCCGCAGTCTCTATATTTCCAAGTTTCATTAGGGAAGTGATGCCCGGGGAAGACATGCCCAATATAACGCCTGTTTCGCGTACGCGTAATTTAACTGGGGAAGTGATATCCGGAGAAGACATCCCCATTTATGCCACTTTCTTGGTGGAAGTGATGCCCCGGGAGGCCATTCATTAAAAAAAAATACACGAGGGAAGACTTTCCATATGTAGACTTGTCACACTCTCTTATAGCTATCATCTGTCACTCCGCAGGTTTCAAGTCGTTTACTTCCTGATGGTCTAGAAAGTTTCTTATAATGCCACAGGTGTAATAAAACCACCTCCTGAGCTGCTGCCAGTATCCTACTGACTCCTAATTGCATGAATAGATGCATGTTTCAGACTCCTCAATATTGTCTTTACTTTATGCCTTAGCTCACTATACTTATGGATCCTGGTTGTATACGTTGCCTGCAAATTCGGAGTGGATAAGCAATGTCGATGATGCAAACTCTTGCACTTTTTTTTCTCGCATCAAGATGTCGGGTTGATTGGCTCAGATGTAATAATCCGTCTGGATAGTAACATCTCAATATAAAATATGATCGTCGTTTTGTAAGACGGGCATTGGAATGTATTTATAGAAAGGCGTCCATTCTGTTTAGAGTCCTAGATTTAGGACAAGTTGTTGATATATAATGCCCGTCACATCATTATGTCCATACATGTATTCTCTTTGAGCTATTAAGCGACAACCATCAGTAATGTGCTCGATGGATTCGTTGGTACCTCCACATATTCAACACTGTTCAAAACGCGTTTGACTTCATTTCTGATGCTGACAACCTTTTCCTGTACCGCAATGACGAATCCTTCCGCTTCTGGATACAGGACACTGTTTGTCAGCCAAATATTGGATGCCTCACTAGATGCCTACATTATAAAAAACATTTCTATGTTAAAATGTTTTCACAGGCTTGTACTGCCCAAAATATCTATTTAATGCAAAAATATATTTAATGCAATCAAGTGATGTGATGAGAGCAATCTGCCCAGATATGTTGGGCAAAGCCTGGTTTTTACCCCATCATTTGACGGACTGGGTTGTAGTCAAGTACACGAAGGGGGGACTTACAGCTTAAGGTGGGTTTCTAACCAGCAGAACCTCAGTAAAGGTACAATGAAAAGTTTCCAGAGATACCGGCCCAGGAATTGAACCTCGGACCTCTGAGGTGAAGACCGAGTATCTAACTAACTGAGTTACCGAGGCACTTTTATTATTCCTTTTTTTGTCTTCATTTTTTTCGACTTTTTCTCGCTTGAATCCGGGTTTTCATCATAGTCACGGACTAAATCACGTGACTGATAAGATTAGGATGTTATAATTGAATTTAACACGACGTTTAAAATCTTTTAAAAGGAATTTAATGGTACAAAATCAAGAGCATGGTGGAGTTTAAAGTTCGTCTTTTACCGCCGCGGCATTTCTAAATTTTTTAAAAGATGTTATAAAATATGCGTTAAATTTGCCGATTAACTATAAAGGCGCACCGTTATACTTAAACGGCATATTTAACGCATATTTTATAACATCTTTTATGGGTAACTCATTTTTCAACCTATAGGTTTCATCTTGGGCTTAAAATTCCGGAAGTTTGTCCGTCTAAATAACCCTGTACCTAACTCCATACCGACCACAAGGACCCTTTTCATGTGAATATGAATAATTTCTGAAAATAAAATCAAGAATCCAACAACCAAATTTGGACAAACACCATAAAATGTTCTCATTTAAATCTGAAAATAAAAGAAAAAAAACTTTCTCCTCCTAAAAAAGAAAAGAAAAAATTTTCTCTCCTTCTGGCCTTTTCATGTGGATGCTCACATTTAGCTATAGAGTGTTTCTAAATCAATTATTTGATGCATCTCGTCAAAATGAATAAATGTAGTACTTTTTATATTGATATATTACTGAGATTTAAAAAATTGACTAATTAACAGAAAATTAAAAACTTCAAAAATGTTCAAAGATAAAAATGTTTGTGTGGAGAGAGCAACAAACATTATATTGAATCATCGGTTAAGATGGTTGGCGCAAGTTCATAGAATGCCAAATTAACGAAACAATTGTATCAAGGCAAAGTAAATTGCAGCATGTCTAGAGGCAAACCGCGGTGAGAATGGTTAGAATGTGTAAATGAGATTCTAGTTAGGAGAGACATAAGAATCCACAGAAACACGAGAGAGTGCATGAAAAAATGCATGGACGTGAAGCAAGCTAGAGGAGTATGTCAGGACAGAAAAGTATGACGACAAATAGTTAATAAAAAGAGCGTCAGTCGAGTGAATGACGCCTAAAACAAAAGACCTTGGATACTAATGAGCCCAAATGTGGAACCTCACATGACGAATTTGTAAATCTCTTCACTTAGGGTGATTGATAGAGAGATTGGTTAGCAACCTGTGTCGGAGCAGTGTTGCGTAACGAACTTGTTATTTGAATAAGTAACACGAGAATTCTAGTTCAATCTAAAAACTCTATAACCTCTTCTTTCCATTACTCCCCCCCCCCCCCGAGTAGGGCACGCCTACTCCGGAACGGCAATGGCTTTATGGTGTAATATCAACTAACTACCAACCGTTTTGCAAAAAGTTTGGCTTACGATGTCTGTTATTATTTTCCATCCTATGAAAAAAGGCTTCAAAATTTAGAACTTTTCAAATTTATACTTGATCATTTTCAAGATATTTACTGAATCAACTGCAAGCTTTTTTGAAAAAAAATTATGTGTTTTATCAAAATTAAGCTAAATCGAACTTGGATTTGAGGTCGGTATTGGTTCTGACCTTGAGCTCAAATCCGGAATCTCCGATCGTAAACACCAGGGCCGTGACGTAATGTTGTGCAATATGACGCATAATAAAGCTTGGCCCTTAGGGTAATGAGTCTTATCGCTATACTACTGTTTTTCCATGCA
>NC_046666.1:95510212-95538653 GCF_010883055.1 Belonocnema kinseyi
CCCCACGTATCCTCTCATCCGAAACTGCCGCGCTGTGTCAATTTTCAGAAGGCTCCCATTATTTTTTGTCTCATTCAAGTTCGACTGTATATTGCTTTTATCTCAAATATTATGCAAATTGTAAAAAAACACATATGAAACTATTTTTGAGCAAAATATAAAAACACAGAAAATGTATTACACGAGTACAAATTCTTCGACTTGATTCCGAATTGAATTACCACCTGTCAATACATACTAAAGTCGAAGTGAAGACATCTTTCAATGTCTCAGTTTTGAAATGAAACCAAATTTCATTTCATGTCTTGAAACCATGATCTCATGTCTTGAGACCACAAAAAAGTTTTCTAAATACACTTGGTACACCTACCCTTAAAAAAAGGGATTTTTTGACTAGCATAGCAGCTAATTTTTGTGTATTGTTAAACCATTTTGACGATATACAGCAGGGCTCAACAGCGAGCAGATATTCAACCGCAAGTACTTAAAAGCCACATATCTTGTTTCCACCACCACGAACCTCTACTCAGCTGTATGAGAGAAACACCCCCAGTAAAGCGAACACCATGGCGGTCTAGCGAAACGTACCGCTGATCCCGACATTTTTCAAAATCTACTTTATATGCGTGCATTATTTTCGTCCTAATTTGTTTAAATTTGTGCAGCCAACTTCAACCCCAAAAAACCACCCCTGTTAGGCAAACACCATAGCGGGGACAGCGTAACGTTTCGCTGTTCCCGAAATTGTCCAAAATCTACTTTATATGGGTGCATTATTTTCGTCTTAATTCGTTCAAATTTGTGCGAAGAACTTTAACCCCGTAAATCTACCCCCTACGCCGAAAACAGCATGGCGGGATCAGCGAAATGTTTCGCTGGCCCCGACATTATACGAAATAAACTTTATTTGGGTGCATTATTTTAGTTTTAAATTTTTCAAATTTGTTCAACCAACTGCCACCCTTAAAAACTACCCCTTGTACGGAAAACAGCATGCCGGGCCAGCAAAACATTACGCTGGCCACGACATTATCTAAAGTCAACTTTATATGGGTACATTATTTTTGTTTTAATTTGTTAAAATCTGTGCAGCTAATCTAAAACGCTAAAAACTACCCTCTGTGCGGTAAACGTAATGTCGGGGCCAGCGAAAAGTTTCGCTGACCCCGACATTGTCCAAAATCTACTTTATATTGGCGCATTATTTTTGTCCTAATTTGTTCACATTGGTGCAGCCAACTTCAACCCCTAAAAACCACCCTCTGTTAGGCAAATACCATGGCGGGGCCAGAGGAACGTTTCGCTGGCTCCGTCATGTTGTTTTCCGCACAGGGGGTAGTTTTTAGGGGTTGACGTTGGTTGCACAAATTTGAACAAATTGTAGTGAAAATAATACATGCATATAAAGTTTATTTTGGATAAGGTCGGGGCCAGCGAAACGTTTCGCCAGCCCCGCCATGGTGTTTGCCTATCAGAGGGTGGTTTTTAGGGGTTGAAGTTTGTTGCAAAAATTTTAACGAATTAAGACCAAAATAATACACGGATTTAAAGTTAATTTTGGATAATGTCGGGGCCAGCGAAACATTTCGTTGGCCCAGCCAGTGTTTTTCTTAGAAACCAGGTACTTCCGCTGATGCACAAATGGGCCAGCAAATGGGGCCAGCAAAATGATCCTAATCCCTTTCTGTACCTAGAAGAAACAGAACATTTTCAATCCCTTTCAATTTGTCATATTTCACTACTTTTATTTACTGTTTTTCGAATAATAATGAGATATAGAGCTTTTTAAAACATAGCAACGACCATTCTATGCTGTCAGGATCAATTTACACACTTATGGCTATGGTGAAAAATATTTTTTTAAAATTTTTTATCATGATTTTATATTATTGTAATTAATAATAATTAAACAAAGCAAATATTATACGATAAAGAGATGTATTCTTGTGTACAAATCTACTGAAGTTTGTAACTTTCATGCTTTTGGAGCGCATTCTAATCAGTCAAACGAAAATGGTGTTTTTTATTTATTTGAGGTAACGTTTGGCAACTCAAATCGGCTTTGAAATGCATTGAAACCTTATTATTTTCGCCGCCTAATGAGGACTAAAAAACGAAGGACAGAAAATTCTTCCTTAGGGATTCAAAATTTATAATACCTTTTAATGCAAGTCTTCTTACCGGGAGAATTAACCTTTATCTCAGGTTAAAATCATAACAGCCACACACACTTTCATATAGACATGCAGACTCGCACTGACTGGTCTCGACTCCGTCTCACTGTATCTGATTCCACGCTGACTGTTCGATGATTCTCGCACGGGTCGCACTCATGGTTACACTATGTAAAGTTAGGGCGCACAGTGGAGAAAAAGTACATTTTTTGGTTCAAAATACGATTCCGACTGAACCTTTGGACCAATTTGGATGTGTTTTTAGCTGTTGTAATAGCTGACCTTTCATAGATTTACATTATATAAAGATATTCCATCATGATACAATTAGCAAACAAATTATTTGTTGAAAATGGGGTTTCTATAATTTTTAATAATTTTACGTTTTGTAAGTTATATTGCAAGAAATTTGAATGGAAACAGTATTTTCATGAAAAAATTTTCTCTTAAGACTATTCTTGTTAATATTATAAACAAATGCATTATTTAGGTTTTTGTCGTCAGAAAAATTAGTTTTTTTCGAGGTCAATTTTTTTAAATTAGGAATCTCATAATAAATTCAGAAAATTGATAATTTATTGATAAATTGTATGATTTTATCAGAAAAATTTAATTTAAAAAATGCATTATTCAGCACTAATCGACGTAAAATTCGCTTTTTCAAGGCCAGTCCTTTTAATTGGGAATTTTATGGTAATTTTAGCATCATCCATTACTATTTGATAAATTATTTTTTTTTAAACATATTTAATAAACAAATGCATTTGTCGGGTATCTGTTAACGTAATATTCGTTTTCTTTCTGTGTCAGTTCTTTTAATTGAGAACTTCATTTTCATTTCAGCAACATGCATAATTAGTTCATAAATGTTAGGACTTTTGAAACAAATTCAATAAGCAAATGCATTACTTGGGCATTTATCGATGAAAAAATTCATTTTTTTTAATATTAGCTGTTTTAATTGGGAACTTTACGATAATTTCAGTAACATTTATGATTAGTTGACTAATTTTATATTTTTCTTAAACAAATTTAATTAAAAAATAGATTCTTCGGGCATTTGTCGACCTAAAAACTCGTTTTTTTCAATGTGAGTCAAATTTAATTTGAGAAAAAAGTTCTTTTTTTCATTCACTATTAACAGTTGGCCAACACAAGAGGGTTTGAATACAAGGAATGATTAAACAATACATTTAATTCCTGTTAAACATAAATTATATAACATTCAATAAGTCGGAACACTCATAAGTCTAAAGAAAGTTCTTCTTTCACTAGCAACATATGACTTCAGGCTTTCATTTTATGTCTTAAGCAAGTCTTAAGCTTTAGGATCAAGTAGAATTACTTTTGTCTTCCACTTTTGTTCAAGATCTCTATTATTAGCCTCTCTACTACATTTTCGAGTGTGAAACTCTCGTAGATGTTTGAAATTTTTGTTGTTCGCCTCTTGAGTTTCTTCCGTCAATTGACCAACAGGAGGAAAGAGAATTCAATAATTTCGGCTCCATGAATGAGAATTTTGTGTGCTGTCACTGGCATGTAGTACCAATTATGAAGATTGATGTATATTTGCTCTGGTTTTTGGCAATATTTTCGGAACTTAAAAGTGTCAATTGCCTCCCCTGAAACCATTCCTTAAAAAATTATGCCGAATCTACGGATCAACTCCCTGTCGACATATGTGATTTTGGATGCTAAATCAGGATCTCTGAAAAATCTTCTGGCAGTATTTCTTGTTTCAGAAGTCCCCAAGCCATGCTTTGGAACATCTATAATAAGATTCATCTTATCACGGAATTCTTTTAATGACTCTCTGTTTTGCAGTTTTCATTTTCGCTTTCTGTTCGTTATTTTTTGCTTTCCACTTGCAGAATCCTACATAATACACAGTAAAAAAAAAGTACTTAATTTGAGTCGAAAATTCGGCTTATTTTAAGGTGTCACGAAAAGAAGCATAGGCAATCTGAAATTAAGAATTACATCTGAACATTAAATTAAGGGAATTAGATTCCTGAAATTCAGGTCGGGACCATTTAAATTCAGGGAGGCTTGACCTGAAATTCTGGTATGCTCGCTCTTTAATTAAGAATATATTTATACTGGAAGCTAGTGTAACCTTAATTTAATATTCTATTCTTACTGAAATTAAGGGTAATATTCTAACTAAGAAACCGGTATTTCTTACGCCTTAACGACACTCCTCAGCTGTTCTTATATAATAGTTATTCGTTTTGGAAAATATACAAGTTGGGTTCAAACTTGTAACAAAATACAGGGAAATTAAGAAAAATGAAAAAAAACAGGATATTGGGGGCAGGTTCTGTCCAAAATCTTCAGACAATTGCGTTCCGTAATGTATTAAGAGGGAGCTCACGTTGCGAAGTAAAAAGTTTTGTAATAATTTAATTATTTTCATGGGTTTAATAATCCAAATATTGGCTGACAACTGGAACTAATTTTGCAGATGCACTTTTTTATATCCAAGAAAAGAAAACTCTACGAATTATGGAAATATTGTTTCATTGCCGACACTGACCATCGGGACATAGAGTATTGGAGTAGGATGCGACTAGAATAAGTGGCCACGAGCTGTATAGTAGCGCATCCGTTCT
The DNA here is from genome assembly GCF_010883055.1 of Belonocnema kinseyi. Taxonomy (NCBI): domain Eukaryota; kingdom Metazoa; phylum Arthropoda; class Insecta; order Hymenoptera; family Cynipidae; genus Belonocnema; species Belonocnema kinseyi. The sequence goes on from NC_046666.1 coordinate 95,514,999, forward strand.
GTAACGTCATGCCAGGTAGTACGAACCTGAAATTCAAGAAAGGTATATTCCTTTATTTTAGGTGACTGAGACGGTCAGTATTAACGCAAAAATTATAGATTATATTGATGAAAGTAAAATGAAAGTTTCCAGAAAACATCACAAATCCTAACCTCATACGCTTCTGACTCAACGATGAATTTCGAATCCAAGTATCAACTCGAGGTTAAAGATTATTGCGCGAATTTAGAACGATAAATAATTTCGCGCATGCTATTACGAAATAGTAGGGATACCGTGGGTCCGCGCGGGTCCCGAAGTCAGTCGAAAAAATTGGAGAGTTCTATTCCTTTTGGGAGCTCAAAGGGTGAGCGACGTTTAGTTTCCTGTCTGCATTCAGAGGATATCAAGCAGGGAGTTACATCCTCTAACAGCGATTTATAGGAAAGCAAAAGCAATCCTAAATTTGAACAGTTTTGCAACATTCGGCCTATTTAACGCGGTCTCCTCTTTCTTTAAATTCCGTGTAATTCATAAAATAATTTTGGTAATTAACTATGCATAAGTTGACGTTTAGTTTTGTGACAGCTTTGTACTCTATCCTAATCTATAGAAACCTCGCTGTGCGAATAAGTTTTCAATTGTAAGCTCTGAACTTTTAATTAAATGCATACAATGATTTGCGTTACAGCTTTCCACTCTACTTTGTGGAGACCACACTGTGCGGAAACTTTGCACCTATTTTGAAAGAAATTTGAAGAATAGTATTAGTTAATTCAAGTGAGTCTGACTGACCCTATTGTCGTGAATTTTATAATAGAAAGAAACATTGCGCATTAATATTTCGCTTGAGTGATCCCAAGCATTTCATATTTGGAAAATTAACGGTTCTCAAATAAAAATTATAGATTATAGATCCACAGACGGTTATACCCCAGGCGAATTTCTTTTTGTAAATTGCTTCGCATTCAAAGGCCTCCGTATCGTTGAAAACAAGTATGCGTTCCTACTCGGTCAAGAGGAACCCACTCTATTTTTAAAAAATTGAATTATTCGTTAATTTTAATAATAAAGTTGTTAGAGCTATTTTTAATATCCTTCCAGCATTGGAACCGACGGTAATAGTCGATTGCAATCTGCTGATTAGGAAATAATGAATAGCAAATCTGAACTAAGTTTCAATAATAAATGTATTGTTGAAACTGGTCGATATGCGACACTTATATTAAATAAAATTAATGTCATAAACATAATGACATACTCAGTTTTGTGAGATCACGGTAAAAAGGACTAGTATTTAATTGTTATAAGAATTATATAAGAGAAATGTTACAACTGGTACTCCTGGTGGGACACTCAAAGCGATAATAGTAGAATGATTGCGCTAATAATAAGCATTGTCCGTCTGGTTGATTCGGTGTCGGAAGAACAAATAAGGTTGTAAATCGCTCATGAAGTACAAGTGTTACATTGTAAGCGCATGAAGGTATTAAAATTTAAAATGGGATATGTTATCGTTTCGAAATGAAAGAAAGAGTGACTATAAATACACAAAATTAGTTACAGGATTTGATTGATTTATTAAGCTATAACGCTGAATTAAGTTCCGGTATTTAAAATCTAAATAGAGTTTTCCTAACAATGAATTAAATTTCGGATAGATTAGGAATTAAAAATAAAATTTAAAAAATCGATTTAAAGTATTGAAAAAATTAATTAAGTTATTAAATAAAACTTGTTAAAAATGTCGGAAAACGGAAATGAAGAGAACGAGTACCCGGGGAAGGGAGATCGAAGAATAAAACTTTCTCAATCTATGTTTGATAGTATGAACAAAGATGTGGCTTTTGAGGGACTGTCAGAAGAATCTTATAATGAGGTAGAATCAACTGAAAATTTTGAACATGAGGAAAATAATAGGGTAAATTTAGGCGATACCTTACCCGAGAGTAGTGAGAATGTTTAAAAAATAGCAATTAGGTCAGAACACACGACCAGATGTGGAGAGGATCTAATTGATCCAGAGTCCGATGAGGATGATCCCGATATCAGGGAATTAGATAGACCGATTTTGAGCATGGATAGATAAAAAAAACATGAATAAAGCTATACATATACAAAATAATATTATTCGCGTGGTAAAAAGGGATAAGATTAAAAGAAAGGAATTTGTCTCTGAGACCGAAAACAAGGATATCATCTTTCATAAAATCAACGGCCAAAAAAATGGTTACAAAACCAAATCGTCAATATTGAGGAAAATGTATGTACTCTCAAGCAGAAAACGGAAGAAGTAATCACGGAATAAGCAACATTAATAGTTAATCGCATGCAAAGTCGTAGACGTTTTCAAGACATAGAAGAACATCAGCAGGTCCTTGAAAGGAGAATTAATCAAGGTACGGGAGGAACAAATGTCCAAACTGTCCGGATAAGAAACTATCCAATTCCTAAATTTTCAGGTTTGAGTCGAGAAAGAGCAATGATGTTTTTAAACGACTTCGAAAAATATCTCAGAGTTGTAGATGTGAGAAAAGATGATTTGAATTTTGTAGTACACTCTTCTCTAGAGGGAATTGCTCGTGAATGGTGGAATTTGGTGGCCACGTCATACGAGGATGAATTCACTTTTAGAAAAAAAATCATTTAAAATTTTTTGAACGACAATATTCGATTTAAAATTGGAACCGATGTACAGTATGGATTTTATTATCCGGTCAAATTGTCACGATCAGCGTAGGCGATTAAAATGATCAGTAATGCAAAGGACCTGATCCCTCCCCCATCGGAAGTGGAAATGGTCTCCAGTCTGTCCAGACATTTCTCGGAAGAAATCAGAACTGCATTTCTGATAAGGGACATCAAAACTTTCGACAAATTCATTGATCTTTTAGAAACTTTTGATCAAGCTGGATCAATAAATAGTATGAGAGGCTATGATCTACAAAGAAATAGCGTCTACGAACAAGATGATTATGGAAGATTCAGTGGTGACTATAGAAATCATAGAAACAATAGAGGTGGGGGAAATTATTTTTCAATACATATCAGAATAAAAGAGAATCACAGAATTATAAAAATGAACATTTTGAAAATGCTAAGTTGAATCAAAATAACTCACCTCGATACAATTATAATGATCAAGTCAGAATATACGAGAACCCTCGTTATCAAAATAAAGAGAATCCTGGTCAAGAATATAATAATTACGCCTCTCAAAATTATCCAAACCATAGACATTCTAGGTTACATGACGCGAATTAAAGATCTTATAGCCAGAATCCAATTCAACCACATGCTAATTCCGGAAGCTATAATTATGGAAATAGATCATCTAATAATTATCAATCTCAAGGTCGTTATTATCAGCAAAATAGCTATCAAAACGATCAAGATTATCGTGATACAAGTAATAGAAACGCCCCGAGACATTATTCTAATGGAAGGGTGGAAGACAATATTTATAAACGAAATCCAAATTTTTTAAATTATGGAAATTCGCCTAGTGAGTCAAAGGATTAATTCCAAAATGAAAACAGCGGCACAAATGATCGAGGTTTTTCTTTGCAAAATAAAACCACGAAACAGGCTCGACACATAGAAGTCGATGAATGCACCGATAAAAGATATGAGCTCAATTTTAATAAGGGAAACGCATAAGCCTCGGTTTGGTAGAAAATATAAATACAATAGAGGCGAATCCGGGGCCTTATAATTTAAAAGGGCCTCTACCACTAGATATGAGCGGTGATCTACTGGAAAATGAGGATAATACTATTGACAAGGAGTTCGATAAATGTCATATAATGAGTGTGAATTTGCAAAACATTGAAACTAAAGATTTGATCGATTCTGGGAGCGAAATAACTTGTATTTCCGAGGCCTTCTACGAAAACAATCACGAAAATTTTAAGGAATGTGAATTATTACCAATTGTAGGAACGACAATCGTAGGTGCGACCGGAGCAAGAACAGTGAAGTTAAAAAATCAGATATTCGCAACATTAAAAATGGGCGACTGGGAAGTATCCTGTATTTTTTTATTGTTTTAAGGCTCAATAAAGAGTGTATAATTGGTATTGATCTATTAAAAAGGTTAAAAAGCAAAATGAACTTGGAAGATTACACAATCGAGATTAAAGACGAATATAAATGTGTAAAAATTAAATTATTAGATAAAGATCCAAAGAGTATATGCGTTATTTTGAATCCGGAAAATCCAAGAAAGGAAAGGTTCATTGAATGCCTTGGAAAATATTTGGAACCCGAAGAAACCATGCCAAGTATATTCTCAATTTATGAGCACAGTTTGCAAATAGACCATAACAGGCCTTTTTTATCAAGAACGTATCCAGTCCCTATGTTTGTCGCGACAGAGTTGCACAATAAATTGAAAAATTACCAGAAATGGGCATTATTTAGAGATCTAACAGTGGGTACATAAATCCCTTAGTGCTGGTACCAAAAAAAGATGGTTCTATAAGACTTTGCTTAGATGCCAGAAAGTTAAATGAAATAATGGCCAACGATTACGAATACGCAGAACCGACGGATGTTTTATTTCAACGATGCGCAGGCACTAAAATGATGTCAAATTTGGATTTAATAAGTAGTTTTTGGCAAGTACCATTACACGCTGAATCAAGAAAATACACAGCCTTTCTTTACGAAGGGAAATGCTATGAATTTTGCGTTACTCCTTTCGGGTTAAGAACAAGTACAGCAGCACTAGTTAGAGCCTTAGATTTTGTACTTCGCAGAACATCTCTCAACATTTAAAGCACTTAGAGATACTTTTTCAGCGATTACAAAAGCATAATGTGACTATCAATTTTGAAAATCACACTTCTTTCGCGACGAAGTGAAATTTTTAGGCCACATTCTAACACCAATTGGGATTAGGCCCGATCCCAAAAAAATAAAAGCAATTAAAGAATTTCCTAAACCAAGAAACTTGAAGGAATTACGTGGATTTTTGGGGGTGATAAATTTCTACACAACATTTACCAAACAGCATGCACCAACAGAGACAAGCGATATAGCACTAGGCGCAGTTCTCTACCAAATAGATTAAAATAAAGAACATACGCCAATTTCATTCGCCAGTCAAACATAAAAGGATCCGAGTTTTTGTTTTATACAATTGAAAAAGAATTGTTATCCATCGTATGGGCCCTTATGAAATTTAGGTCATATGTTCTGGGTGCTAAACTAATCATTCACACAGACCACAAAGCTCTAGTCTTTTTTAAAACTTGCAAGCTGGTGAGCAGTAGATTGACCCGTTGGATCTTGGCAATTCAGGATTATAGATTCACTATCGAATACTGTCAGGGAACAAATAATATTATAGCTGATACCTTGAGTCGTATGCCCTTCACCGAATTAAGATCCCTGGCGGACCGAAGGAACCAAATGGAATCTCTACAAAGTACCCGTAAAGACCTCATTAGGTCCCCATTCGGTTCCTTTTTTTAAAAACTCGAAAAAAACAGCATAGTAAACTTTTCAATTGTTGAAATTTGAATTCTACGTTAAACTTCCGTATAAAAGGTCACGGATTAATCGCAATAGTTTTTTTTGCAACGGTAAAAAGTTTTAAAAAATATAGGACGTATAACGCCTGTTGTCTGATATTTACAGGCGATGCGTTCGGTTTCTTCGGTCCGCCAGGGATACACTCTTGATGCGAATAAAGGAAAATTTTTCTTTTACACCCTTGCAAAAAAACCTTCCTCTGAATTGCGTAAAAAACTGTACAATTTTTCTAAAGAGCAAAAAGAAGACCCAATCCTACGATAATGTACTATAGCTATAGAAGAGGGAAGAACGAAAAGGTTCGAACTGAAAAATGGATTGGTTTATTTTATCGTTGTGGGTGGAAAAAAATTACACTTGACCAAAAGTACCGATCAAAACGTAATTGACGAATGTCATGAACTCTATGGTCATACAGGTGCACAGAAGGTGTTCCGAATGCTACACTGTTAAAAATGTGTGGAATTCTACAACACATCTACAGCACTTCTACAATACAACAATTTTGCGCATGCACAGTATCCGATGTCTGTACCACTGCAGAGAAACAAAGAAGAACAAAGAAGAACGCGATCTAACCTGATGAGAAGCTCGTGTACCTCGTGTGTGAAGTTTTATTTTTTGTGTGAAGTTTTAGTTTCGTAATTATTACGAAATTTGTCAGGAACATCCATAATTTTGAAAGCTAATATAATCAGGTAAGTTGCTATGGACTCTGAATCATTGTTTCATTATATTATAACAAGTGCGATTTTGTGTAACGTGCAGGAATTTTTCTGCTGCCTAGTTTTTAAGGTTAGTATACGAACCTTATTTTTAGTTTCTTACTTGATCTCAAGTTTTTCACATACTATTTATCCGCTTAATTAAAATAACTCATTAAGGAAATATACTAATAGTGTTATTAATTTAAGAAATTGAAACTGAGGTAATTGTCTACTTTGAGGGATTTCTGTTTGAAATGTATCTAAAGCATATGTAAATTGTCCAAAATAACGAATAACAGCAATGTAACCATAAAATAAAAGGGGCAAGAAGGTTTTTGCAAATTCTTCGGCTTGAAATTTAGTTATTTTCAAGTTTCGACTTAAAGAGTTTTGAGGTTATGTTTTTACGTAGTTTTACGATTACCTCGTTCCAAATTCTGTATGACTGCCAAATCTTCACAGAAGCCACAAATATCTTCAGTCAGGCACATACTATTTCGTACATTTTAAAAATTATAAACAATGAAGAATTTGCAAAAACCTTCTTGCCCCTTTTGTTTTATTCTTGTCTTGCAGTTATTCGTCATTTTGAACAATTTACATACGTTTTAGAGCTATTTTGAATAGAAGCCGTGAAACTCGATAATTACCGAAACGGATTGTAATGAACGTTCCTTTTTTAGACAAATCTTTCAAATAAATAACGGGACCTCGTTGTCAAAAAATTCTAATATGTAATATTCACACAGATTTAACTATTTACATTATTTGATACATTTTTAAAATCATATTATGAAATCATTATGTTTATTAGTTGTAGAGGTTTGTTTTTTATTCGAAATCAAAATTTATTAATTTATTATTAATAATTATTTAATTCAATATATTGTTCGCTTGCAAGCTTGGGTGCCCAAGAAAAAATCAAATTTTCATTTTTGTTGAACCTACAGTTAAAATTGAATTTCTTTTGATGAAATAAAATTCCCACTTTTTCTACATACAAAAAAATTTTAATAACGCAACTAATTGTTTTTTCCCAGTAATTATTGTAATTTAATTTTTTAATTTTTTACTTCTAATTACAATTAAGAAAAAGGTTTCTCTTCATCTGAAATCACGTCAGTTCTCATGAAGAATGATCTCTACATTTTACAGGAGAAAAAAAAACACATTTATGTCTTTAATTGGCCTTATTATTTTTCTTGGACTTCATTTTCATGCATGAAAAATCTTCATTTCTTTTTTATCGGTATTTTTTACCATATGAAAACCACACTTGAGTTTAAAAAGGTAACTGATATATTTCTGCGAAACAAAAACATTTTTATTTAGAGAATACACTCATGAATTTGTTTTCTATTGCATGAAGATTTCTTTTTCACGCATCAAAATTTCTGAATGAAACAAAGTATTTGATAATAATTAAAACCCTTGATGGGCTTTGTTTCTTGCCTTAAATTTTTTATTTTATGTAAATAATTTTTCAAACTTTAAAATTTGGCTCCGGCAACAGGTGCCCTAACGTAATTCAAATGAATACAATGAATAAACCTACACAATATTTAAAAGACAATCGTATTAGTAAATAACATACATGGAAAACAAATATTGATAATGGAGCATTCACATAATACTTAAAATTAAAGAGGGGGAAGTGTGCGAGTTTCATTACGTTTTGTTATGAGGGCGGAGAAGGAGGTATGTTTACCTGATTATGTAAAAATTGTATCTTATCAATTTTCTGCACAACCAACTATGTATATAAAAATTTCTAAATAAATCATCTAAATTCATCAAAAAAATTATTTCTGAATGTTTCTAAACATTATTGATAGAAGAGAAAATTTTAATTTTAAATGATTGTTACAATCATTATTAGATAATCTGTAAACTTTCTTACCTTTTTAAAGAGGTAAGAACAATTGAATTCTGGACGAAAACTTATTTTGAAGAATTCGAAGAAAAGTTTGAGATTTTTAATAAATATGAAAGATTTGAGGAGATTCATTTTTTTTAAATGAAAAGGTCAAAAATCGTTTTTATTATTTCCTAATAATTTAAAAGAGTGTGTAAAAGACTGAAGAAAAATGTTGCATAAGTTTTAAAACGATTGAAAAATAATTTATAATTGTCGGGATTTTTAAGAAGTTTTGTAGTGTTTCACGAAAATAAAAAAAAATTAGGTTCCGAGGAAAAATAAAAATAATTTTGTATTTCGAAAAATGAATGTTAAAGGATTATATAAAAAGTTTTCAAGAGATTAAAAAAATGGTCAAAAAATAACATGAAAGATTTAAAGGCAATTTTTTTAATTTTCAAAATTTCAATACCAAATGGCTCGAGTGGGGAACCTCACATGACGACTTTGTGAAGCTCTTCATTTGGTGTGATTACTAGAGAGATTGATCAGAAATCTAGGTCGGAGCAGTATTGTGGAACGAACGTGTTACTTAACTATGAAAAACGAGAATTTTATATCTCTCTAAAAAATCTATACCTACTTCCTTACTTTACTCCCTTCCTCACCGAGTGAGTCGCGCATACCCGGAAAGAGAAATGGCTTAAAGGTGTAATAATAACTCCCGTAAACTCTTTTAACATATCTAACGATTTCGTAAAAATTTCGAAAAAGTGTAGAAGAATTAAAAGCAAAATCTTTTAAATAAGAAATCAAGTAAATTCAAGAGATTTAAACAGAAGTTAAGCTTTAAAAGAATTTTAGCAATGTAGATTTTGAAAGGTTTACCAAATAAACCTTAAGAGCTTTAGATAAAATTTTTAAAACCTTTAGGCAAATGAATATTTTTTCTTAAAATTCCTGGAAAAATTTAGAAGATTATAAGCTAATTTAGTGGCCCCCATTCGACAAAAGAGGGGCGGCTCTATCGGACCCCCACCCATCTTTCAGGTTAAGGGGAACCGCCGCTCCTCTGATTCTGCAGAATGGGCAGCATTGAGACCATTTTTTCACAATTTCAATAATTTGTTAAAATTTGGAAGAAAATCGAATTGGTTACAAATAGTTTCAGGAATTTAAGACTTTTTAAAGTTTTTGTATTTTTTTGTTGTATTTTTATCGTCTTTAGCTTAAAAAAAGTAGTTTGAATACAATTTTTCTCGAAACTGGCTAAATACTCGTATTTCACCCTAGAGCTTGAATATCTTAGTACTAATTTCCTATCAATAAAGGTATTAATCAAATCAATAAAGTAAAAAATAAAACTCTTTTGATTCTCGCTTGCAATATTCAATCCTATTGTGTTTTGTTCGTTCTAATCATCTATTTATATTAAATCTAACTGAAATAAATTATACGTATTTAGTTGAAAATCTTCCATACAAACTGAATGCATCCATTTGTTTTAGAAATCTTCTACAAATTTGTCCTCCTTCCGGAAACAAAAGAGTTCCGAAGAGTAAACGTCGGGGCCAATCTTACAACTCTGCAGTCGCCAAATTAACGAAGAATTTAAATAAGTTTGCTAACTTATTCCCTGAAGGATTCTAGGATTTCATTTAACAAATTTTCAGATTTATTTTGTCGATCGCTAAAGTTTAGTTGATTATTTCGTTTTAAAATAATATGTTGTATTTAACAGAAACGTATTTTTACAATAATGTTAAAAATATGTTTTATTGAAACACTGTTGCTGAGACTAAAATTTCTTAATACATACTATTTATAATTAATATTTATTGTCTTATCTACAATTGTAACATCTAAGGTACTTATGTCGTGACTAGTGATATTTAAAAATAATGACAAATATTTATTGTCATAACTACGATTGTAACATAAGTTACTTCTGCTATGATTACTCGCATTTAAAAATAATGATGAATGTACATTGTCTTAACTACAATTGTAATATCTAAGATACTTCTGCTGCGACTACTGATATTTAAAAATCATGACAAATATTTATTGTCATAACTACGATTGTAACACAAGTTACTTCTATTGTCACTACTGGTATTTAAAAATGACGATAGGTTGCAGATCTTTTATAAATTATAATAAGTTCCTCACGTCAGCAGATTTCGAAATGAACCGCCTCTAATTTTTAGAACTATTTGACTTACAGTTAAAATTTAGACCCCTCTAACTCGAAAGCAACTTAAATCAATAATTGATAGGCTCATAATTTCAATTATGTAAGAAAAAATCCAAATATGATCGAATTTACGAATGCAAATTATTGGCTCGTGTTACAGTCCCCTGATTATGAATTTCAAGTGTACTTTTTCGAAATTCTGGTCATTTTTGGTTTAATTCATGTTTATTGAAAATTTGATTATTTTTTTTAACTATTCTAAAATTATATTTCGAAAGCTTATGGAAAAAACAAAACTTTTATGTTTAATAAAATTTTTCATAGAATTAACCTTTTTCAGGTTAGAAGATTATTAACAATTGAATATGCACTAAAATTTACATGCTTTCTACTATATATTTCGAAGCCTATTAAACCGAAAAATTTCGAAAAAGATGTAAATTATTTCTCATCATACTTGCATTACGTAGAAAAAATTTCTGGGGACCTAAAACTTTTGTTAATATATGTGTGTTAAAATTAAAAATTTTTGTTAATATACTCGTATGGGTTCAAATTGGTAGTTTTCAACATCAGCGATTCTACTTATACACATTTTTATAGTTCTTAGTAAACGACTTTATTTATATGGCCAATGTTACAATTTTTGTTTAAAAAAATTGTAAAGTATATAAATTAATTATAAAAATTTCAGTAGGTTAATAATAATTTTCATAGAGAAATGAGCGTAAAAATTTGTTTGTCAAATTAAATAACAGACACCAATTTTGTCTCTTATAGATTATTAAGAATGAATTGTAAAATAGTTTTTAGTCTGCCAGCTGCAATTTCACCGTCAAGATCTTCTATCTTTGTTAGTTATTTGAATGGTTGTCTGTACTAGCTTTAATAAAACACTGAAGTTTTTTTTAGTTATTTATTTTGCAGCTTTCTAATAATCTGTTTATCTGTTACAACTCTGATAAAATTGTTCTTCTTTAAATAACAATAATTGTTACTAAATATTATTAGAATTATATATACCTACATGATTATTATTATTAAATGAAGAACGATTTTATCGATAATTGTAAAAGAGGCAAAGCTTATTAGAAAGCTGGTAGATAATGGATTTGAAAAATCTTTAATGTGAAATTAAAGCTGACACAGACCAAAGAATATTTTGCAATTAATTTTTCATATGGCCTTAACTAAAAATGGTCTGAGCTTAAAGTAAAGTTAAAAAATACAATTTTTTCTTTATGCCTCATTAGAGAAACGCATTCTTTGAATCCCGTAAATTCTGTAAGTTCCCAGAATTCTTTAGATTCCGTGATTTTCTTGAATTCCTTAAAGGACCCCGCACTAAATGTATGGGAAAATGTCTTTCGGTGGTTTTAGCAGAAACTTCGTAATTTTTAAGGTTATAAATGCCGGATGAAATATTCGTAAAAAAAAAATCCAAAAAAATGGACAGTTTTAGCGCTTTGCGGCGCTAAGCGCTCAAGATCAGTGAATAAAACGAATTACAACAGATTTTGTTACAAAAGCGATGTCAACATAGAAATAACGGTTCAGATCGTGGTCTGTTATATTTTCGCCTACACCGTTGACTCATATAGCGCGCTTCTCAAAACGATCACACGCTAAGCGCCCAAGATTTTAACTTGACTAATTAATCACTTCTTTAAAGGCAGAAATGGTACCCAAAGTAACATTAGTAACTAGTGCGCACATACCGATAATAACATTCTACCCTTCACAAGAGGGTTGAACTTGAACGCTAAGCGCTCAAGATCAGCGAATAAAACCAATCCTAGTAACTTTAGCGACAAAAGCGATGTCACTATAAGAATCACGCATCAGAAAGTAGTCAGTAATATGTTTAGCCAAACCAATGAGTTATATTGCGCGCTTCTCGAAACGATCAAACGCACACTAGTGCGCACATCGATAATTACAGTGTACCCTTCGCCAGAGGGCCGAACGCTAAACGCGCATGATCAGCGAATAGAACCAATCATAGGAGCTTTAGCGACATGTTTGGCTAAACATGTTACTGACCACTTCTTGATGCGTGTTTCGTTTACACACAACGCTTGTGTCGCTAAAGCTACTAGGATTGGTTCTATTCCTGATCATAGGCGCTTAGCGTTCGGCCCTCTGGCAAAGGGTACACTGTTATTACCGATGTGCGCACTAGTTACTAATGTTACTTTGGATACCATTTCTGTCTTTAAAAAGTAATTACTTAGTCAAGTTCAAATCTTGGGCACTTAGCGTTTGATTGATTCGAGAAGCGCGCAATATAACTCATTGGTTTGGCTAAAAATATTACTGACTACTTTCTGATGCGTGATTCTTATAGTGACATCGGTGTAGGCGAAAATATGACAGACCACGATCTGAACCGTGATTTCTATATTGACATCGCTTTTGTAACAAAATCTGTCGTAATTCGTTTTATTCACTGATCTTGAGCGCTTCGCGCCGCATAGAGCTAAAACTGTCCATTTTTTGGATTTTTTTACGGATATTTCATCCGGCACTTATAACCTTAAAAAGTACAAAGTTGCAGCTAAATCCGAAGGAAGCCATTTTCCCATACATTTAGTGCTTCGGTAGTGATTCGGTAAATTCCGTGAATTTGGTAAATTCCTGGAATTTCATGAATTCTTTGGATTCCGTGAATTGCGCACTCGTATATGTTATATTTTTTATACGAAATAGACGATTGCAGACATTTTTCTAAATACAGTCATAATTTCAGCCCACGTTAGATTTCAAATTAGGAAAGCATGATTTACGGTAATTTTAAAGGTAATTTATGGTAACTTACCATAAAATACCCAAAATTCTATTTAAAACTGCTTATGAATTTCCGGAAATTTTCTTTCATTTATGGTAATTTTACAGGTAAACATGGTAAATTGCCCAAATTCAATTTAAAATGTCTATAAATGTCTGGGAATTTATGGAAGTTTTGGGTCCTTTTAAGTTATTTTACAGATAAATATCATAAATGATCATAAATTATCAAAAATTAAATTTATAACATTTTTATAAATTTTCGGTAATTTGTGGTAAATTGTAGTAATATCATAGATGTCTATAAATTTCTGGCAATATATAGTAATTTTACGGGTAAATATAATAAATTACCAAAAATTACCCACACTCAAATGTTAAACATTTTAACAAATTTCCGAAAAATAATAAAATTCTCGGTAATTTATTGTCATTTGTGGTGATATTTCATGTAATTTCTGGTAACTTACCATAAATTTTTGGAAATTCATCGTAATATGTGTAGATATTACAGGTAATTTCTGGTAACTTACCATATATTGCCTAAACTGCAATTTACACATACCAATAAACTTCAAGGGATTTATGGAAAATTTCGGTAATTTATGTACATTTTACAGATAAATACGGCAAATTACTATAAATTAGCCAAAATTCAATTTTAAACAATTTTATAAATTTCCGGAAATTTTAGTAATTTATGGTACATTGTGGTGATATTACAGGTAATTTCTGGTATCCTCCTATAAATTGCACAAAATTCAATTTAAACATACCAACAAATTACCGGAAATATATAGAAATTTTTGGTAATTTAACAGGTAAATATGGCAACTCACCATAAATTAGCCAACATTCAATTTCAAACATTTTTATAAAGTTTCGGAAATTTATTAAATTTTTTGTAATCTATAGTAATATGAAAGGTAATTTATGGTAACTTAAGATAAATTACCCAAATTAACTTCGAAAATTCCCCAAATTCCATGAATTCACTGAATAGCGTAAACAGATCTTGAGATATCCAGCTGCTAAGATGATACAGAAGTACTACTGGCTGCTTCACTTGCATTGTAAAATTCCAATACATTTAAGGTACAATACAAATGCAGGCATTTGAAAACTACAACAAGATGCATTGTAGCGTTACCTTATGTTTCGGAAATAAACTTCCAATACATGTAGTGGAAGTTTCCAACAGAAATTTTTAACAGTGTACATGAATATTATTTCTATTAGCCGCGATTAGCAAAAATAATTAGACAAAGACCATCGAGTTGTGACTCATGCCAAAAAAAAAACAAAGTCACAAACGAAACCAGCTACGCAGAGATGAAGAATTACACTCCTAGTAAGCCGGGAGAAATACTTTCAATAGATTTTTATGGGCCACTATCCTCATCAAGAAAAGGATTTAAATTTATATTGTCTACGATAGATGCATTTAGCAAATTTGTATGCCTATATCCATTAACAAGAATGACAACGAAAGCAGCTATAAACAACATCTTTAACGATCACGTTCTAAAATACGGAAAACCCGGTAAAATTGTTACCGATCATGAAACGCAATTTACATCAGAAATATGGACTAAGAAATTAAGGGAAGAAGGTATTCAGCCAGTTTTTTGCTCAATCAGACATCCCGAAAGCAACATAGTAGAGAGAATCCACCGAGAGCTCTCAACATTCTTTCTATCGCTAATTAATGATAATCACAGCTCGTGGTGGAAATGGGTTCGCATCATCGAATCCTGCATGAATGAAACCGACCACGATACGACAGAATTCACGCCAATGGAAATCCATTTAAACAAAAAACCGAAAAGAGCTTGGGAAAATTGGTTAAAGTTTCCACCAAGACCTCTAGATAGGGAATATAAGAGAAAGGTAGAAATGGGCTATAGCAATATACTGAAAAAGGGTAAAAAGAGATCAGAACGATTCAATAAAACACACAAATTGATCAAGTTAAATGAAGGCGACAAAGTACTTCTAAATTTATTAAATAAATCGGATAAATAAAAAAAATCCCAGCGAAATTCTTACAAATCTACGATGGCACATATGAATTGCAAAAAAAAAGTACAACCGGGAACATTTATCTTATGGGACCCTAAGGAAAAAGAAAAAAAGGGCATGTATCACACACAAGACTTAAAAAGATACGTAGAGAGAAAAGATATTGAAGATCAACCTTTAGAGAGGAATGATTAGAAATAAAGAAAATAAACAATAAATGACAGCAATAGGTAGGTAATGGATGATTATTCATATTCAAGAAATATGAAAGTTGGTAATATTTACAAACATTTCAAACCATAAGGTGCCAGTACCCCTTGAAAGCTACTGTAGTCGCGAATCATAACTCCTATGAGATAGACGAGCTTTCGGAATTAGTCAAAACGGAAAATTGTGAAGGTATGTGCAATAAGTTTTATTGTTATAAGGTGCGAAGTGAAATAGTGTGGACTTGGAATCAAAGTCTCCTCAAGATCAAAAATAAAAGTAAGGTAATTTAAGCAATTAAGAAAGGAACTTTTAGGGTTAAATGTATTATGTTAAAATATTAAAAAGTGCCATTTGGAGCATAAAAAGGTCATGCATGCATAAATATGTTAAGAATATTCTTTAAAAAATAATAAATAAAAAGAAATAAAAAAAATAAATAAATAAATAAAAAGATATAAAAATCCTATCCAAGTAATTAGACGGTAGAATGAATATAAATCTGTGTATATACAAAAAGGATAAAGCATGCGTAGATTAGTGATAGTACTAACTTAGAACTAACTTTTAAATAAATCTTTAAAAAAGTGATTAAAACAAAAAAAAGCAAAATGCACCTGCTTAGGATCTGCTAGACATTCTTTTTGTATTCAACATTCATTAAAAGGATATCAACACGAGTTTACAAAAATTATTTTTGCGCATTGAGATTTGAAATTTTTTTTATATTGAATATAACAAAATTTTTAGTTAATGCAGGAGATACCAAAGCAGAATAAGTCGTTTCGTCGTGGTGGAACGAGACAATTTATAATTTTTATATAGGAATTAGAATTGGGTTCAATAATTTTGTTAACAGATGGAATCCGTAAGACATGAACTTTATGAGGCAAAAATCCTGGAGGATAGAGAAACACAAATTTCCGAAGAGATAGCCATAAATTTGGAGGTTGATAAGGAGATAGAAGTCGCTAAAAATCGAATTCATCGCTTTCGAAACCATTCTAAGAAGAACTATGGATACACAAATAAATGTGTACAAACCCTGAAAAATGGGATCAATAATGATAATCCTCAACGTAATGGCAAAAAAAAAACAAAAGGAAAAAGGGCCCATCTGCCAATCCATCCGCTCCTATCCTGCAAATTAAGAAGAAAAGGCAGCAACCTACACGGAATACAGCTATAAGAGCACAAAAAAAGAAAGGAGCGGAATTTAAAAAAACTCATATGGAGAAGGAAAGAGTTGAAATCCCATAAAAAAAAGGGAAAAAATACAGCTGTCTTCGGAGAACTTACATTCGGAGAAATGTGTCTTCCCATCAAAGAATCCATGGGTGACACTTCACGATAATAGAAAAAACCCTAGAGGAATACCAACAGTCAGGGAAATCAAGAAGGTAGATTTTGGGGACTCCACACTTTTCGGCAGAACTTTGAAGGAAGCTTCCGAACAAAGCGATGAACTAAAACAAAGAAAATTACAAAAAACATTAATTGGTAGAACGCTTGAGGACCTCAAAATGCTAAAGATAACTAAAGCCGTATTGAGAGAAACAACAGATAAGAAGGAAAAAAATTTGGACGACAACATAGAGCTTACAATTATCTCACAAAATCTGCTATCAGAAAGAAAACCCAATTTGATGGAAATCGCAGAGATAATGCAGGACCTAAACATCGAAGTAGACAACAATGGAGAGGATCCTGAAGTGCAAATTACATATGAGAACTTAAGAAATCACCGGAACCTAATACGCAACACCACAAAAAATTTACACCACAAGAAGACCAAGAAAAAGAAAAGAGAGCATAAGAGGAAAATTAAACTATGGAAGGATGATATCAAACGTGTCGAACGAAGAAAGAAACTCGCAAAGAAAATAAAAAAATTAAAGGAAAAATCCAAGCGAAATTTCGACATAAACTTCAAAAAAGATTTCAAACAAATCACAAAGGACATGAAAGAAATGAACCCAGTCGCCGACGAAGAATCACCGCAGACAAGGGAACAAAAAATAATTAATGAAATGAAACATTGGGTCAGATTAAGGAATGAGGAAGTAGGAGGGACATATGAAGGAGAACTAAACTTAGGGGAATTTATATATGGAAAAGCATATCACCACACGTTTTCTCCGGCATTCATATTACAAGAATGGGAGAAAATATAATTATAAATTTAAAAATCCATCAAAATAATATTTTTTTGTTGCTCAGTTTCCCTCACAAGCAGAAGTAAATGTAAATTTTTTTCACACATCTTATGAGAAAAAAAATGGACTTTAACAGTAACTGACAAGTAATATAAGCAAATATAATTATTACTCCACTTCAGCTATGGCGTACTTATTTGCATGAAATCGAATATACGTTCAGGGATGGCGAAACGAATGAATGCAACTTTGTTAAATCCATTTGTTTAAGGGGTCGTTGCTCATCAATTTAAGCTTAAAATTTTTTTTGAACCGTGATCATCGCAAAGGAAGAAAATATAAACTAGGACGTATGGCTTTACTTTATGTTGAAAATTTCCATCTGGACCCAGGAAACATGGAGCTCAGACATGAGTGTAACTAAATTCTTTGGATTTCAGCTTTCATATCAAACGAATAAATATTTAAAAATTTAAAAGATCTATTCGTTTAGGGGGGCGTTGAGACGGTCAGTATTAACGCAAAAATTATAGATTATATTGATGAAAGTAAAATGAAAGTTTCCAGAAAAAGTCACAAATCCTAACCTCATACGCTTCTGACTCAACGATGAATTTTTAATCCAAGTATCGACTGGCGCTTAAAGATGATTGCGCGAATTTAGAACGATCAGTAATTTTTCTCATGCTATTGCGAAATAGTATGTATAACGTGGGTCCGCGCGGGTCCCGAAGTCAGTCGAAAATATTGGAGAGTTCTATTCCTTTTGGGAGCTCAAAGGGTGAGCGACGTTTGGTTTCCTGTCTGCGTTCAGAGGATATAAAGCAGGGAGTTATATCCTTTAACAGCGATTTATAGGAAAGCAAAAGCAATCGTAAATTTGAAAAGTTTTACAACGTTCAGTCTATTTGACATGGTTTCCTCTCTCTTTAAATTCCGTGTAATTCATAAAATAATTTGGTAATTAAATATGCATAAGTGGACGTTTAGTTTTGTGACAGCTTTGTACTTCATTTCATGAAGACCTCGCTGTGCAGAATTAAATGTTAATTTAGGAATCAAAAGGTAAATAATTTTGAGCGATTTTCTGAAATTAAAGTCTTTAAATAAAATGTGAGTCAAGAGAGGATTTATTTCGCGACAGCTTTGTACTCTATCCCAATCGATGGAAACCTCGCTGTGCGAATAAGTTTTCAATTGTAAGCTCTGAACTTTTAATTTAATTCATGCAATGATTTGCGTTACAGCTTTGCACTCTACTTCGTGGAGACCTCGCTGTGCAAAAACTTTGCAGTATTTTGAAAGAAATTTGAAGAATAGTATTAGTTAATTCAAGTGAGTCTAACTGACCCTATCGTCGTGAATTTTATAATAGAAAGAAACATTGCGCATTCATATTTCACTTGAGAGATCCCAAGCATTTCATATTTTTAAAATTAACGGTTCTCAAATAAAAATTATAGATTATAGATCCACAGACGGTTATATCTCACGCGAATTTCTTTTTGCAAATTGCTTTGCATTTAAAGGCCTCCGCATCATTGAAAGCAAGTATGCGTTCCCACTCGGTCAAGAGGTACCCACTCTATTTAAAAAAAAATTGAATTATTCGTTAATTTTAATAATAAAGGTGTTAGGGCTATTTTTAATATCCTTCCAGCATTGGAACCGATGGTAATAATCGGTTGCGATCTGCTGATTAGGAAATATTAAATAGCAAATCTGAACTAAGTTTCAATAGTAAATTGTATTGTTGAAACTGGTCGACATGCGTCACTTATATTAAATAAAATTAATGTCATAAATATAATGACATCCTCAGTTTTCTGATATCGCGGTGAAAAGGACTAGTATTTAATTGTTATAAGAATTATATAAAAGAAAAGAGAAAAGTCACATGACGAAAGCCTTACAGGTTATTTTAGGTTGCCTTCAACTTACTTTCAGCACTAAATATTGAAATTTAGGAGGATATTTTACTTTATTCCAGTAGAAAAATGCTGATTTCTCATTCAAGAAAAGTTAGTGCTTTATTCAAGATAGTTTGCACACTTAAATTCAGGTACTTCCTTAAGTCAAGTCAAATCTGAAATTAAGTCCAATATAACCTTAAGTATTTATTTTTACTGTGTAGCTTGTGTGCAGTATCAATTCCATCAAACAAATCCACCCGTAGAATGTAGAGAACCCGTTTCTGAAATTTCGTTTATGGGGACAAGTTTTAATTATACGTAATGGCACCAATTGACATCATAAAAATTTCTGCATCTGAATTTTCTGCTCCACAGAACTTTTGATTATATTCTCTCCGGTCAGATGAGATGTCACAACCATATTTATATTAACACTTCATCACGACATTTTTCTCTTCCACTATATCCGGTGGCAAAATATTTGGGATTTCCAACATACGCTAGTAGAGTAGGACCAATATGGGAAATTTGGAGTGGAGGGATTCCGCCATGACAGGTACTATCGGAAATTCGGAGTGGGGGGAACCCGCCATTAAAGTTACTATGAGGAATTTGGAGTGGGAGAAATCCGCCATGACAGGTGCTATGGGAAATTTGGAGTGGGGGTAATCCGCCAATACGAGTAGTATGGGAAATTTGGAATGTGGGGAATCCGCCATGACAGGTACTATGGGAAATTTGGAGTCATTTTCAAAAACTTTATCAACTTAAGTAATTTCGAAAATTTTACCATTTATAAATTTCAAAATTTTACTTATTTTCAATACATTTATCAACTTTACTAATTTTAAAATTTTCATTGATCTCAACAATGTTCTAAATTATTTTGGAGGGTTGGTCTGTACTGTAGGAAATTAGCAAAAATTTTCTATTTTTTTTTTAATTTAAAAATTTTACTTTTTTAAAAAAACTTTATCAAATTTACTAATTTGCAACTACTTTTCCTGGTTTCATGATCTTTTTATTTATTTCTTGCTAAATACATAACTATGACGCACACTGTGGGAAACTTGGACTAGAGCACGATTAACATAACTATAATGAGGGCCAACATACCCTAAATGACAGAAATATCAGCGTCCGTACATGATTTACTGAGTTCAGTACCCTGGGAAATTTAGAGAGGGCTGCTTGGAAAAATTCAGGGACTGAGAGCGAAATAGGTGAAGAGCGGAAAATCCGCTCCTCGCCAGCTCTTCTACTGTTTATATTTTCTCAGCGTTACGAGCGAGAATGCTCTATGCGAGCTTCGCGAGAGCCGAGACTGAATGACCGAGCGTCCACCGGGAAACTCGACGTTCCCAGATGCGAGCTTCTTCGTGAACGCGCGAAAGCGGCGAAGCTCGCCGATCAGGACCGCCGGCAGAAATTATTTTGAGTTCATCACTAGCGAGCGCCTTCACGTATCATAGATACGTTATTGGATATCTGAACCGTTTCCAAGATCTATAAACTGTACTATAACGGGGAGTAGAAGAGTTTCTTTGCTCGGAGCGCTCATAAAGCAGAATATAAATTTCATTAGATGACACTGCGTCACACGCTATATAGTAAAATACATCACATTATTTGTGGGCTTCACTTGAACTTTACTTTTCAATTTTTATATAACATATGATCTGTAATTAGTCTATCTATATATTTTGTTAAAAATGCATATACGTTTTGGAAAATTCATCTCTAGTTGAAAATTTTTTTTTTTCTTTTTAAATTATATTTTTAAGTGATTCATAAATTTAACCAGTTTAAATTTCAGCTCTTCGGTTCGAAATGTCACTACTTTTCTTTTAAGACTAAACAGAAATATATGTTTTCATGAATAATTCTATGGTAAATGAGCAAGAAAAAGATTCACAATTTAAAACCAGACTTCAAAACTACGTCACTTTTTGGCTGATTGGAGCAAGAAATAATAATTGAAGAAAAGATAAATGAAGAAGTCAACCAAATTCTTTTAAATTAATAGTTTTTTGTTGTTGTTAAAAATCAAACTGTTTAGTTAAAAATAAATTTTTTTACTGTAAATTTAACTATTTCAGTTCAAAATAGACTGATTTCATAAAAAATTAACTATTTTCTTGAAAATTATTTTTGTTTTAGTTTGAAATTCAATTATTTGGTTTAAAATTCGACTCTTTGTTTCATAATTGAACTATTTAGCTAAAAATTGGTCTATTGGTTTAAAAATGTATTTCTGTGTTAAAAATTCATTTTTCAAAGCAAAAATTTTATTAACTCAGCTGATAAATCTTCTTTTTTGTCAAAACATTTAGTATTTTTTGGAAAATTCACCTTTTCGTAAAAAATATGTTAATATTTTTTGGGAAATCGTTTGCTTAATATACAATTCACGTCTAGGATTAAAAGATTAACTACTATATAAAAATATTAGTTTTTGGGTTAAGAATTAATTTCTTTAACGGAAAGGGTTTTTTTTAAACTGAAAATTACATTATTTCAGTTATCATATTTAGTGGAATAATTTCTTTCAAGAATTGCAAAATGCCAATTTGTGATTCGTCATTATACTGGGGGTTTAAAAGGAGGGTGTTCCGGAACTGATAAGGGAATGAAACTTTTTTTAGTACCTTCGGACATCAAGTGGAAACATTATGAAGCATAATATTTTAGGTTTGGAATTTGGAGAATTCTTTCAATTTTTCTTTACATTTTTTATTATCTTAGGGGTTGCAAACGAGGGTGTTCCGGGTGTTTTTCTCGTCTATATGTCGTATAACTTTCGAAAGACGAGGCGGATTGGATCTTGCTCTGGCACACCGTTTGAGCAACCAAAAAGAAAGATCGAGTTTGTTAACCACTAATTTTTTATCAAAATAAAAAAGGTTAGAGCTTTTTCAAAATGTTTGATACTACCTTTTTCCAAGATTTAAACATTCTATTTACAGCTTATTATAGTATACAAACGTTACTTTTTGTATATTTTGTTTTATTCTTAAAAATCAACTCCATTTTGTCAACAACAAAAAAACTTTTCTACATTATGCTCAATAGTTTTATATTAAATATAATACATTTTTATGTAACTCTGCGTGAAATTGCTTATTAAGATATTCCAAAAATAAAGTGAAAATTGTATTTATCGTGATAACTTTAATATTCGTTTTTTATTTTACATTAAATTACATTCTTAGCTGTGCTGAAACATGTAACTTTCCAATAAATGTATATCATTACAATTCATGATATGCGTAGAAATTAAAAAATACTTATTCTTATTGCCTTGTTTATATATATATTTTTACTCTTGTTTTGTAAGATTAAAGAAAAACTCCGCTTCCTCTAAAAAAATTAAAATATTCGTAAAAAATTTGTAAATCCTTGTTCGTTGCATTAATGTTATCTCATTTATTCTCGTAGATTGTATCTTTTGCACACAACTTAGTTTTCTGATTTTCAATTTTGTTTTTTATCAATAAAATAAAAGCTACTAATCCTATAAAAAAGTAATTCATGACAAATTTTCAGATCTCGTTTAGTTGCACAACTTTTGTTGATCTATCTATTTTCTTATTTTGTTTTGTTTAAACTTCTTTAATTTTGATCAAAAACAACAACGACGACAACGCCGGACAGACAGACTGACACCGACGTAAAAACTGTTTTTTCTGACTCAGGGGGCCTCAAAACGTGGACATTTGATGAAATTCGCGAAAGTCATGTTTCGCTTAAAAATAATACCTTCTCATTATGACTGAGAATGTAAAAAGAGGATTTTTGTCTATTCTATATTTTCAAATATCGACGATCAAACTTGTCATTTTGAAGATTGTACGTATAGGTATATTAAGGGCGGTTTTTTAGGGGTCTTGCCAAACATGGTCACAGTCTCCATCATTCGTAGGATAAAAGAAGCGGGTTTTTGATGTTTTTATATTTTCAAATATCGACAATAAAACTTGTCATTGTTAACATTCCAGGTGTGGATATAGTAGTGGTAGTTTTTAGGGGTCCTGCTAAACGGATTTCGTACGTTTTTTTTTTTAAATATCGAAAATCAAACTTCTGTTAGGCAGGTCTGAATAATGGGTGATGTGTAAGGGTAGGTAACTGTTTAAAAACATTTATGCGCATATTTTGAGATTACTTTATTTCAAGTATAAAATATAAATAAAAATTTGTCATAAGGACAACCGCAGGATTTCGCCGGGAGCGGGTGCTAATCTGAAAAATTGCACCCGCTTCCAGCGTAATCGCGGTAAAATTTCAGCCA
>NC_046666.1:95538753-95539831 GCF_010883055.1 Belonocnema kinseyi
GACAATTGTCCAGGGGTGGTCCCGAAGGAATTAACCCCCAAGCGGAGGTGTGAAAACCGTGCCGAAAGCTGAATGGCACCTGGGTGAGGCGTCTAGAACGGTCACTCTGGGATACCAGGCGACCTCTCAGAGTAAGTAGCCTTATCCTTGCATGCGGGTCTCTACAAGGATGGACAAACCCCTTTCCCTAGCTTCTCGTGGGAACAACAATGACAACATCAAACATAGTTGTAGTAAGTGCGGTTCAAAACAACAGAAAGCGCAGGGCTCCCGATAATGGGTCGGCCAACAATGCCGTCCAATCTAGAGCTGGGGGAGCCAATGAAAATGGATTCAATGCGATGGATCAGTGGGATCTCGTGACCTTTGGGTGGACGGAGCGACTGAATCACGACTTGCTAGACTGCTACGATGCGAGTGTGGCCCGTGAACGGGGTTACATGGCACGGCTGTGCTCTGTGGTGCGAGGAACACCCGGAGCTATCGCACTTTTCGCAGCAACGTCTGCGAAACCATGCTGAACTATTCCGTAAAAGGGGCTATGTAAGCGGAACGCCTACTCTAACACAGCTAGAACAAGCCGGAAATAAAGAAAGAGAGGTGACACTAAGACCAACCGCGGGCAGGCATCCAATAGATGAAGAGCGATGCTTTACGACCCGGAGAAACATCAACACCAAGGTTTCTCTCAAGCTTAAAGATCTGGCTGAAATGGATGACGAGCTTCGTGGACATTTTTCCGGTGAATCCGACCTCTGGGCTATCAATTATTGTGTGTATAATGCAGCGAGAGCTTTGGCCGATGCGAACCGTAAAACAAAACCAACGGCTGATCATAAGACCAAAATACGAATGCATCAACTTGCCATAAAGATAGGCTGGGCAAGACAGTACGCGTCCCGCATACAATGTGTGATTGAGTACATCACATCTGGCAGAAATTTTACCGCCAAGGTTCGAAAGTTCGCACGCGAAGTCCGGTCCCGTTATCACACACTTAACAAGTCAAAGCTGCTGACCATCAGGCAGCATATTGTTGAGAGAATACGGATACTATCTGACGCTAAGAGAAGTCTAG
>NC_046666.1:95539931-95542727 GCF_010883055.1 Belonocnema kinseyi
TGAAGGTTAGAAGATTAAAAGTGCGTGAGTTAGCTGAGGCCACAAGGATATCTATAGGTGCAGTTGTTTCAATTCTACATGAAAAATTAGGCATGAAAAAGCCATTTTAATACTGTTTAAACCCATTGGAAATGATTGTTTGAATGCTAAAAACTAACAAAAAATTCCACTGGCTGCTCCTGAGTAGTGCCAAAGTTGACTGACAGGCTGTCAAGCATATAAAAAATGACAACATGAGACCTGAGAAACAAACTGCTGCAATACGGTCTCAAAAAAATAATAACCTACTTTTTGTGAAGCACCCTTATGTCCAGTAGTCCGTATAAAAACTGTTTATTTAGATTATTAATTACACAGCCACACAAAAAATTTTGCGGATCTGGTAACAAGACACACGTATTCCTATGGATTTTAGGGCGCTGAATTCAAATTCGGCATCAAAAATCACCCATCACGTCATGTTTGAGCCATAACCTCAAAAATTGACGAAAAATCATGCACTGAGGCAAATAAGTTTCAAAATAATGCCAGTGATGCAAATTTCCATTTCAAAAACATGTCGACAACTATGAAGGATCAACCCTTGCCTGATATCAACTTATTTAACATAACTTTACCCAACAGAACCTGACCTCACCTAACCTGAATTAACAGAAATTTATTGAACTACACGTAAATCTCTGGAAGCATATTTTCCCAGTAGCAAATGTGTGCCACATCGAATGGGTCAACTCGAGCCTAACCTAGAAATAAATCTAACCTGGCTTAACCTAACCTCACGAAACACAATTAAACTGATTGTGTTGTCCAGTTGTTCTTGCGGTACCGTTTGAATCAGCTTGGGCTTAATCTGCAAATAGGTCAAACCTATTCTAACCTAAAAAAACCTAACCTAACTCAACTTCACGTAACACAATTAAACTCATTGTGTTGTCCCGTTGTGTTTGCGGTACCGTTTTATTCAGCTTCGGGTTAACCTACATCGAGGTTTAACCTATCCTAACCTAACAAAACCTGACCTAACCTAACCTAGCCGAATGAAATTCAACCACACGTGTAGCTATGTAAGCGTACGGTTCTCAGTCTTCAATGTGTGCTATATTTAATAGGTTAACTCGATCTTAACCTACAAATGAATCTAACTTAACAGACCCTAACGAAATTTTGCTTAACGCAACACAACTTAACTCAAGTGTTCCTGTTGTAGCACAATAAAATTCATTCCATTGTACTACAGGTGGTTAAAAATGTAGACGCACATTACTCATTTGAAGAAACTTAGAACTACAAGTAGAATTCACCCCATTTCAATTAACCTGACAATGTTTGTATCAATTAAAATGTAGAACTGTAACTAAAAGGGATATATTTATACTATCTTTCGTGTTTACATTTTATCTTGCTTTTTATCGTAATTAAATTGATTTATAGACCTACTTCAGTCTATTTTCTGCCTGCTATAACGTGTCCTTTTTTCTTCGAAGGAACGAAGCAAAGGGTTACGCTTACGTTTAAGACCTACATTAGTTTCCCTTTTCAACATCCAGCTAAAATCAGCCATCATGACCTCGTCCCATCTACCCTAATATCGTTGTTCCATCACTTCTATGTCTTGATGAAAACGTTCCCCTTGTTCTTCGCTGAAATCACCAACATTTTCTGAAAGCTTATCCAGAGGGGAATCTAGAAAGTGAAGTTTTAAATTCATCATGCAGCCTAACTTTTTGTAGTTTCTTATCATTTTCGCAACAATATTCTCGTAGTCTGGACTTTTTTTGTTACCGAGGAAATTTGCGTTTACTTCATTAAAACTTTCCCAAGCGTCCATTTCAATTTTCGTCATGTGACTCACGAAATTAGTATCTCTTGTCAATATTCGAATCTATGGTCCATCAAAGACTCCTTCTTTCAATTTAGCGTCTGAAACATTAGGGAATTTAAGGGATATATACTTATAGCATTGTCCGTCTTTGTCTAACGCCTTGACAAATTGCTTCATGAGCCCAAGCCTTATGTGGAGGGGTGGTAGTAAAAATTTTTCTGGATCAACGAGGCTTTGGTTGATGATATTATAAGAACCAGGTTTGAATAAATCTCTTAAAGGCCAATGTTTTTTGCTGTAATGATTGGCTCGATCTCTGCTATTCCACAGGTATATAAAGCATGGCTCTCTCGTGAAACCCGATTGTTGGCCTAATATCATTGTTATGATTTTGAGATCACCACATATTTGCCAATTGTGATTTGTGTAAATAACTTTTTCAAGAAGCATTTTAACATTGTTATATTCTTCTTTGATGACCGTTCAGTGAGATATAGGGATAGGAGCGTAAGTATTCGTGTTATGCAATAAAACAGCCTTAATGCTGCGTTTTGACGAATCAATGAAAAGTCGCCATTCTTCGTCTCTGTACACATTTTTCTTTAAGTGGTTCATTAGTCCGTTCACGTCAGTGCAGTACACTAAAGACGTCTCTTCGTCTTCAACGGAAAACTTTCTGAATTCTTTGTCCCTGTCGCGATAGAATGAAACTTTTGTCTTTGGATCTAGAAGATTTCTTCTTTTTAGAGATGAAGCGGCAAATTCAGCAGAGTCTTTCGATAATCCAAGATCTCTAATAAAATTATTCAGTTCTACTTGCGACACTAATATTGGAACCTTCAATTTCATTTTATGCACGCCATATTCGTAATCTTTTTCGTCATTTTCATCGGAATTATCAGAACTATTTTCTGTTCGATCACTGGTTTCACTACCGTCTCCATGACGTTGACTTTCAACTTCCATTCTATCAT
>NC_046666.1:95542827-95544772 GCF_010883055.1 Belonocnema kinseyi
AAGGCAGGGGCAGATGTGCCATGAACTGAGTCCAATTCATTTTTTATCTCATATGGAGTTAAACCCTTTAAATGAAAATGTTTTATTACCGCTCTGAACTCGGTTTTTTCCATTTTTCTTAAAGAACAATTTTTTTTTCAATTGGTTATAAAAACACGTAAACTCAGAAGGTGTGGACTGTGACTGCACCATATATCTAGTCGGGAGTGGTGCTGTCTGATAACACATGATTTGGAGCGATTCGCGCGCCATCTGTTGGTCATTATTGAACTACCTTCGTAGATAAGCTGCGAAAGGATGTTGAGGGGAAAGGAATATTGCCGGAGATGCAGGCGGGCTTTAGAGAGAGAAGGAGCACTTTTGACAATATTTACGTCTTGCAACACGTGGTGGATAGAGAATTAACCAAAAAGAGTGCCAAAGTGTACACGTTTTTTTTAGATCTAAAGAGCGCGTTCCCGTCAGTGGATAGGGGAAGGTTGTGGGAGGCAATGGTGTAGAGAGGAATGGAGAGGGGCCTGATCGAGAAGGGAAGGGAGGTATATGAGAAGACAAAATATAGGGTGAGAGGAGGGGAGGGAATCTCTGAGGGATTCGGGATGGATAGGGGGTTGAGGCAAGGGTGCCCGCTTAGCCCAACGCTTTTGGCAATTTTGATCGTGGATATGGAAAGTAAGCTAGTGGTCAAAGCGAAAGGAGGAGTTAGGGTACGAGGAGTCAGGATATGGTCACTCGCATATGCAGATGACATAGTGCTGTTGGCAAAGAGCGAAGAGGGTTTAAAGGAGATGATGAAGAGGTTGAGACATTACTTGGACAAGAATCGGTTAGAGTTAAATGCGGACCAGTCGAAGGTTATGGTGTTCAGGAAAGGAGGTGGGAGAGATGGAGGAGGAGAGTGGAAGTGGAAGGGAAAAGCGGTACAGGAGATGAAAGAGTTTGAATGGTCATATAAAAGAGAGAGTGAGAGGGGCAAATGTAGTGATAAGGCAGGTGTGGGGGCTGTGGAAGAGATTGTTCGCAGATGATTTTGAAAGGGGAATGAAATTGTTTGATTCGCTAGTGATGAGTGTCTTATTTTACGGGGTGGAGGTGTGGGATTGGAAGGGAAGTGAGGAGGTAAATAGGGTACAGGAGAGGTATGTAAAGGGGATACTGGGGTTGCCAAGGAATACGCCGAACTATATTGTCAGGAGGGAGATAGCAAGAACGAGTTTAGGGATTATAACAGGGAGTCGAGCGTGTAAATATTAGGAGAAATTTTCGGAAGAGGGGGGAAGTAAATAGGTTAGGGAGTGTCGGTAGGAGAAGGAGAACAGACGTAGTGGTGCAAAGATGGAGGTGGAAAGGGAAAGGTATTTCAGAACGAATGGATTGTAGAGGGATCAAGTTACTAGAATGCACGAGGAAGGAAGGAAGGTATATGAGTTGGGTTAGAAGAATGGCATGGAGAAAGAGAGGGCAGAAGGAGACGAGAGAATAAAAGTGTCAAGGTATAACGGAAACTATGTGTGAATTATGCCAAGGGAGAGAGTGCAATATTTATGTAAGAAAGGAGAGCAAGAAAGTCAGGAACTTATAGCGAGAATGAGGTGCGGGTGCATGGAGAAGTATAATAGGTTCTGGCTTTCTAGAGAGAAGAGAATGTGTGAATTGTGCGGGCGTCTCTTGCCCTTTTCTCTTCTCCTGCCGAAGAGGAGAAGGAGGGAGGTCAGCGTCTTCCCTTCGCAGTTCTCGAGCAGCTATTCCAGATCTAAAACGAGATGTGGTGCAACACTATCACAGGTCTATGTGCGTGTGAATATAGTAGGTGACGCTATACATGACTAGGTTGCGCGCGCAACCCATTTCTCCTCTTCTGAATTTGAAAACTCGAAGGTGCACGATTGCCGGTTGGAAAACTTTTGTGGTTCTATTTATATCTCGATCCGCTCTGATATAAAAT
>NC_046666.1:95544872-95551129 GCF_010883055.1 Belonocnema kinseyi
CTTTGACGGAATTCATGCAAAAGTAGCAGTCCTTCGCAATAACGGGTTTTTTCCATATGGTTGGTGTAGAGTACTTGCGGTACTTTTCGTTGTTTGAATTTTGTAGACGATACAACATACACAGAAAATCGTCGATCCTCCAATGTACACCGAAATCTATGTTCAATAGAGTTGCAACAAATTTGATCCACACAGGTTCATCCGGAGAATCTGGGGGAAAAGCATCATTTAGGCACTGTTTTTTCTCATCCAGTGCAACGTGAAGTGTCGTCTGCAAACTGTAAGTGACTTGTCAAGATCATTTTGTCGGTCGTTATTTGAGTGAAACAGATGTTACTAAACAGGTAAGTTATAATAATAATTACCTAACTTTTTATTTCCTCCCATTTTCCAGCAACTAAATAGTCTTGGAATAAAAATAGTACTTGGCGTGATGTAATATCCAAATCTTAGGTTAGTCAAAACCTACTAAATGACATTCAAACCACCAAAGCCGGGATGTACAAACTAAGTCTTGACCGTCTGCATCGAAATTGATGCCTGGTCGTTCAAACAAATTTCCACTAGATTTTCTGCAGAAGTTTAAAGGTATCTTAAATATCTAATCTTGCAGTAGCTAGTGTCATACATGAAATATAAGGTAAATACAATTGTATGATAAAAACAGAAATTTGTTTTTCGCGATGAGTAGGGATGTAAATTTGCATGAAACTTTAGCCTGATGAAAAGTTTCATGAAACATTGGGAGTTTCGTCAAACATTGCAATGTTTCAAATATAGCGGCGGGAAAATTCAAACTGATAAGATAAAAGCCTATTAGGTATTTTCACTTCAATAAACAGCTAACTTCACTTCTTAGATCGCTGAGGAGAAAATAAGGTACTAAATGGATGGGATTCAGTTCATTTTTGCCCTATTTTGCTAACATCTTCGTAAAAGGTCATTTTTCTATATAAGTGTAGTTAAAAAATAGTTTTTATTTTTTAATTACTATTTAATAAAAAAATAATGCACTACCGCTATTGAAATGTAACATACATTGGTGTAGGGAATTTAATATACATGTCTATTAAATTTAATATACAGGCCAGTACAGCAATGTGCGTAAAAACTCAACCTGCTTTCATTTCTTTAAATCTTGTCAAATATTCTCAATTAAATTAATAATCTAGAATTCGTCGACTCAGTTGCTATTTATAATGAAAGTGCAATGTGTCTTTAATATACGAGCTCTTAATGGCGATTTTATATGCTTATTATATTAATTTTCACATACATAGGTATATTAAAGTTAACATTATTTTTAACAGCGTACCAATATTGTATGAAAATAAATTTTAAAAATTTTCCTGAAATATCTAAATTACTCAAGCTAAATAATGTTACATGAAGTTATTTTGGGTTTCGGGATTCTATAGTACTTGGAATACATAAGGAATAAAAGATTTAACATAAACAACAAATAACTTTGCCAAATAAGAAATAAGTGAATTGGCAATGGGGGCATGTGACACGGTTTGTCGAGAAGTGCTATGTCACGCGCAATATACATCTACATGTCAAGAAAAGTAAAAAATATTATTAGTGTTTGAAAAAGTGCAATTCTTTGGGTAACAAGTATTTTACTTCTGCTGCATCATAAGAGATAATATTCGAAAGATTTACAAAAATATGATTACAATTAAACATAATTTTAAAATTTTAAATGAGTACTTTACTATATAATGCATTTAACACTTTATGAAAGGAAACTTCGTAACACTTGATATGAAACCCTAATATCTAATATCTACATGTAAACAATGTTATACTGTTTTAACTTAGTTCGTCTTTCAAAATTGAAACTGTATCTATTTTAACCCATATTATTCCCTAAAAATTTCTAAGTGGAAAACAATTTGAACAGTCTGACAAAATTAAATACACAGAAACTGAAAAATTATTTCGAGCATTAACTATTATCAAGAGAAAACTTACGCGTAAACAAATATTCAGTCCTCTTCGTTCCTAAAATTGAATCTAGTTTCTATAACATTAATATTTCACTGGAGTGACAACAGTTTCAAAAAAGAAAAGTCAGGAGAATGTTCAATACAAAAATGAACAATATGTTTCCAAATAATATTTTTAACTAGGATTATTTATAGCAGAGCGATATTACTACACAAATGAAATTTCGTTTCATTGATAATAATATTGCATATAGATTTTTTTATCATTTTACAGAATGTTTTATAATTCAAAATTAGAATATAAATTCTGAATTTGACAAGGAGACCTCTCCATATATGAATCAAGAAAAAATTTGAATGAAGAACAATATTTTAAAACTCACTACAGACAAAAAAATTATTCCAAAAATAAAAAAAGACTGCTTTATTACTGATAAAAAATAATTTTTTCGTGATACACAGAAAAATTTCACAAATTTCTCTATTGTCTATTGTCAATCGAATAAATAAATCGATAATAAATATGTTTTACATGAAGAAAATTTCCCTGAATGACAATTACCCCTTTAATAAAAAATGTGCAACTTTTAAATAATATAAAACGTGGCAAAAATGTCCCTATATTAAAATGATTCTTAAAATTTTTATATTACTGTTGCCATTTTTTAAAGTTACTTTTGCTTTCAATAGAAAATATACAACTTTCAAAAAATATATATCAGGAACAGCGTATCTAGTCGTGTAAATTTTCTTAATGAAAACGTAAAACATGGAGAAAATTTATATAAATAAAAGTTATTCTTAAAAATTTGTAATGCTTTTTCCGATATTAAAATTTTATTTTTACTGTTGATAAAAATGTACAACTCAAAAAAATATGAATAAAAAATAATAGAAATATCATATCTAGTCGAGTAGGTTTTCTCATTTCTGGATGAAAACGTGAATCGTGGAGAAAATTTCCATAATGGAAAATTATTCACAGAAACTTTACATTCCCTTTGCTTTTATTAAAAATTATTTTTGCTTTCAATAAAAAATATACAACTTTCAAAAAATATAAATAAAAAATATTAGAAATATCGTATCTAGTGGCCCAGGTTTCCTGGATGAATATCGAATATCGCGCAAACGTGGTTGAAGGAAATAGTTATTTTGTCCAAAAACTAGATTAGTATACTGTCACTTGGAAATGTGAACTATTTTAAATTTATTAAAAAGGCACGTTTAAATCATTCGGCCTATCCATATTTTTCAAGTTAAAAAAAATATTTTATACTAATGTATGAATAAAGTGATTAGAATAACTGAAGAATGTATTTCAAAAACAGAACATATTTCTATCACACCGAATTCTATACTGAAAGACTAACTTCCAAATACACTCTCTAAAAATTAAGCAGTATCATCTTACTTGTTGAAAACAGCTAGAAGTATTTCACGAAAAATCAGACATATTTCATTGGTTCACTCAGTGGAATTCCGTCACTGGTTTCATCAGCGCGGGTCGCTGCTTACTCAGCACCACTTAGACATGATACTTATGATTTAAGACTTTGGTGTTAATCTTTGCATAATTATCTTTTAAACCCCTCACTTCACTCTCACAAATCAATTTAGCCCCCCACTTTTTGAAAAATTTACTTTTTCTTCAATTATGCTCTGGTTCCAGAAGAGTTCTGGAGTTCTTTAATACAAAAAATTGAAAATTAAAAAAAAATAGTCAAAGAACAACATTTCCAAAAATACAAAATGTTGAAAAATTTTTCGTTTAAATAAACCAAAAGTTCTCTTTAGAGTTCTATATCCATAAACATGGGTCTTACAAAAAGTCCCAAAACACTTTTCGATGAAGTAAAAATTTAAAAAACTGTAGCACTTTTAAAAAAATTAAAATTTTTGGAATTTTCAATTGTTGGGAGTTATAAGAGTTCTGATCAGAGTTCTGAAATTTTTCATGCTATATATAAAAAAAGTATTATAAAACTTTTCAATCAAGTCAAAATTAGAGGAACTATGGCACTTTTTGAAAACACAAAACCCTTCTATTAAAACAACATTTTGAACTTTAACGAATTTGAGAGTTCTAAAAGTTCTGATTGGAGTTCTGGACTTCTTCTTGACAGCTCCACACAAATGTGTTACACAACTTTTCGATCAAGTCGAAATTCGATGAACTATGGCACTTTTATAACATACAAAACCCTTTAAGAAAAATGTGAAATTTTGAACTTTACCGACTTTAAAAGTTCTATGAATTCTGATTGGAGTTCTGCACTTCTTCATAAGAGCTCTACAAGAAAGTCCTATACAATTTTTTGATCAAGTAAAAATTCGAAGAAATTCCGTACTTTTCAAAAATCTTAAATGCAGGAATTCCAAAGTTTTAAAAGATCTAAGAGTTCTGATCAGAGTTCTGGTCTACTTCATAAACGTTCTACAAAACAGTGTTATAAAAATTGTCGATCAAGTCAAAATTCGAAGAACTATTGCACTTTTAAGAAAACCCTAAATTTTAAATATTCCAAAATTTGGAGAGTTCTAAGAGTTCCGATTGGAGTTCTGGACTTTTTCATGCTACACTGTAAAAAATAAAAAAATTGTACCACTTAGAATGGTAAAATTACTGATAAAAAATTGGTGCAATTTTGCTACTCTGATTATAGAGTGAATAACACTTTCAGGCTAGAAGTTCCAACCAATCTTGTAACTTTACCACTTTTAGAATGACAATATAGCAAGGCGTTGTCGACGTACAGTTTCTGCTTGTGAATCTGTGACTTTCAGTGTAGGAAATAAATAAACCCACTTTCGAAGTGTTGAATTTTCTGAAGATGGTAAAAGTACAGAAACAGTTAAAAAAAATTTTTTCCAACGTAATCTCACGGCTTTAAATTTGATAATTGATAACACGGCGGACTTGCACAGCTCTAACCGTAGTATAAGTACAAGTAATTTTAAAGTTTTAAAGTTGCGGAGAATAATGAAAAAATGGTAAAATTAAAATTGTGTGTAAAAGAGCGTGTTTCAGAACGGTATAAATTATGGAAAATATTATTTGCAAAACTGATAAGAAATATTAAACAAGAAGTTTTTTATTTAAAAAACTTTTTTCTGCTGCATTCCTTATTTGAACGGGAAACTTACCATTTCTAGTCAAATTACCATTATTGACATTCCTCATGTAGATATTAAAGTTACCATGTTGAATAAAACACGAATATTTTTGGTTAGAATACCTTCACCTAAAATTCAGAATGCATTTGTAAATTTACAAAATATGTCTGGAAACTTACACAACCTAAAAGGTAAATTCCATACTGAAAGTAGATATTCGTTATTTTTAGTCAAAACGTTACTTTTGGAGCTGCTCTGAAGGCGGTAAAATTACCAGAAATTTTTTGTACAGTGTAGCTAACTAGTGTCAAAACATAAACTAAAATCTAAGGTAACTGATTCTAGTTTTCATCTTTTGATTGCAAGTCACATATAGTTGGAATCGCAAAAAACGTAGACTTCGTATATAATACTTTTAAATTTCTGATTGCAAAATTGAAAAAATTTTATGTTTCGCCTTTTATTCTTATAGGTATAGCATTCGGGCCCAGGTAGAAACCACAGGAAAAGTCTAGCGGGTGGAATTAGCTGAGCAGGTAGATGCAAATAAAATGAAGATTGCATGATTTAACTCACCTTTATTATTCAAAACAGAGTAGTGGTCCCTTAAGAGTCATACATTTTCTAACTATTGTTATGCCTAGCCTGACGGAAAACCACGTGTCATAATATAATTATTATTTACGGTCTTATTCAAGAACAAGTATCCGGCAGATATCTGCAGATATCTTAAATAAACAAATGAAAACATAAATAATAAGAATGAACAGATAGAATAGTATTTCGGCTACAAGTAGTAATCCTTTTTACGCGCTGAAGCTTATGGCCATTAGTGTTACCGAACATGAGGGGTGTGGAAGCTGAGATGGATTTGTAAATATATCTCACCAGGTTAACTACCTTATTGAAAATGTCTGAAGAAGAATCAATGTAGATCCATAAATATCCAATTTGACAAGTCAATCGTAACAGCCCTTGTAAGCCTCAAACTCTGAATTGGTACTTGGGAATAACGGACAGTGTACACACACTAACGCAGAGTACATTCACTGACACAACAGAAGGCGTCACCAATCCAATTAGGGGCCAGTCAACAAATTCGTAACGGCTTTGGTGAAGGGGGTTACTTGGAGCATTATGCAAATGTTAAAGTTACCAAATATAGGTGGTCTACATAGAGAGGGGGGG
>NC_046666.1:95551139-95580820 GCF_010883055.1 Belonocnema kinseyi
GTAAGGACACTTATTTTTTATAATTTAATTTGAAACAGATCTGCAAAGCAATTTGCAAAGACAACAAATATCCATATCCACGGGCAATCAGCAAAAGTACGCTAAAAAAATGCTGTATTTTTTTTAAGATACTTGCAAAAAACCGCATCGAGATATTTTCTACAGGAATGCAATGGTTTTGTTCATTTTTCAATCCAGCAATTATTTTGTTTATAACAATTGCAGAACTATAAACAGTGACGTAATTGTTTAAGCAATTGTTCAAACAAAATGCCAAAAAACACGCATCGATATTTTTCGAAAAGCGAATTAAGATGTGTTTTTATTTTTTTGATTCGATTGTTACTTTCTTTTTAAATTAATTACACAACTTTTAAATCCATATCTGCAGCAAACTTCAAGGTCATGAATATTCAAGGAATTCGGAAAATTCATAGAATTTTAAAACTACAAGGAATTCAGGTAATCCCAGGAATTCAGGGAATTCAATGAACTCATAGAATTGCAGAAACTTGGGGAATTCAACAAATTCAGAGAATCCAAGAAATTTAGGGATTTTAGAGAATTTAAGAAATTCAAGAATTCCCAGAATTTAGATTTAGATTTTGAAATCGGTTAATGTCTTCTGTTCCCTTTTTTTATTTGAAAATTCAAATTTTTTTAAATTCAAAAAAATTTCCCTATTGCTTCGAAAATTATGGCAGACTTTTTTATGTATAGTTTTTGCTAGTGAATAATAATAACAAATTATGAATTGCAACAGAAATTTTTACTTGACTAAGAACTTTTTGAAAATAGCCAAAAAACATGTTTTTTTTATTAAGTCCTATGCACACATTTTTGAAAAGGGTTGAATATGTCGAATTCGAAATTTCTTTAGCTTCAATGAAAGAAACATAGTGTAATTTTGTTTCTTTCGAAACAAAAAATTTTTTAGTGATGTTTCCAGCGTTCAAAAATGGTCATTTTTAACGTTTTTTTCAGCAATAAAAAATATGAAACATTGTTTCGCCATAATAACACCATAATTTTTTGCATCTGATTGTTGAAAATCGCTGATCACTGAAAAAAACGTAAAATTGAGCATTTTCTAACAAAGGAAAAATTAGTAAAAAATCAATTTAAAAACCTGCCCGCTTAGCGGGCACATTCTAGTCGCGCGGCTCGATTCGCTCACAAGTTTGAGCGCGTCTAAGCGCGCGACAGTTATTTTTCACACTTCGCGCTCGATAATGTATTTTTATAATATACCTAACGAACTTGAACTTTAGGATACTAAACCAGTATACCAAAGGCCAATCTAACAGATTTATTTTTTCAAAAGTTATCGTGCACACAGACAGGCATACGAAAATACATACAGATAGGTATACAGGCAGACATACAGGCATATAGACAAACATACAGAGACATACAGAGACATACAGACAGGCATACAGAGACATACAAACAGACAGACAGGCAGAAACATTCGTAAAAACCCTTTTTTCGGATTCAGGGGGTCTCAAAACGTGGACATTTGACAAAAATGGGGGGGGGCTCAAATTTTACACAAATCTAATACCTTCTCTGATGAGAATGTAAACAATGTTTTGTGGTCGAGGCAAAACATGCAGAAAAAAATTAAAAACGTAATTATAAAATTATTTTGTGATAATAGTTCAGTAAAAACACGCACCTTTCAGTAACTTGAAACAATATTTATTTCTAAACAGAAAAATGGGGAACAAGAATAAGAATTATCACTCTTAATGCAGACAAGAGTAGATAGGACTTGTTATTTACACCCGAAAAATTTCATCTGTACACGGCGGAATCAAAATGTATCTTGCGGAAGTTCAATTGTATCTGGTTGCAATTTTACAGAGTGATCTATTCGAAGTACAATTTTTGAAGAAGGAATGCTAGGTCAGTGAGGGTACTTATGGTCTATTGGCTGAGGAAAGTGGAGGTAGGAGACTTGGACACACCCAATTTGTGACGTAGAAATTTGGAAAGTTACAACATTTGCAAGCCAAATTTGGAAAATATTCTAAAGGCGATGCGGCGGTACAGTTTACGGTAGGGTCGGCAATTAGACAGTTTAGGCGGCTTGGTAAACAGGCTTAAGTTATAAATGCAATCTGGCAAAAATATGAAAGTAACAAAGAGTAAAGAGAGAGAAATTTTAGAATTTACCTCCTTATATTGCTGAACGTGCGATGGACAAAGAATCAGCTTCAAAAAGAATATAAAGTTCTCGAGAGTTCAGATTTGATTAAATTCTTTGGATTGGCATTGTACCGAAACCTGTGACAGTAAGCGATCACGCGAATGAAGTGGCCAAATGAATTAAAATCCTGAAAGAAATCTGATTTTTTCAACGTTAATTTCATTGAAACCTGTGGAAGACGAACGTTGCGTTTTTCGGGAATGTTGATTGGCGCAATCGACATTTCAGGTCAGAAACCGTCATCTTGACTTAGCCAATGAAGTCCGTGTTGCCAAATATTGTTAATTAGAAAGTCTTTCGGTAATTGACTTCAAGAAGAGAAGTCAGCAGGATTATCGTGAGTAGGTACGTGCTTCCACTCGTGAGGCTGAGTAAGTTCCTGAATCTGAGCTACGCGGTTTGATACGAATGTTTTTAATATGTGTGGAGACGTTTGAATCCAGTGAAGACTGATTGTGGAATCTGACCAAAATACAGTCCTACTAAATTTCAAATGCTGTAGAGATTGTACAACAGCGGCATAGAATTCAGACAGTAAGAGAGCGGCACATAATTCCAATCGAGGAAGTGTCACCGTTTGCACTGGCGCGACACGGGACTTGGAGCCTACGAGAGCCACGTGGTAATTACCGCATTTATCTGTGGTGCGCAAGTAAATGCAAGCTCCGTAGCCCTTTTCACTTGCGTCGGCGAACCCGTGCAATTGAATTTCAGTTGAGTCAAATGCGACGGTGCATCGATCAAATTTAAGAGTATTTAATAAAGGTAATTGACCTTTAAATTCAAGCCACACTGACTCAGCTTCTTGTGGGATGGACTCATCCCACGTTAGTTGCAGTTCCCAGAGAGTTTGGATCATCATTTTCGCATATACAATAATGGGACCTAATAAGCCTAATCGATCAAATAACCGTGCAATTTCTGCAAGTAATGTACGCTTAGTCATTTGAGACTTTGGTTTTTCTGTATTTTCTGCTATTTTATAGATAATTTCATCCTCGCCTGAATTCCAATTGAGTCCCAAAGTTTTAATTGTGTCGGAAGAATCAAGGGACATGAGTTCGAATCGAGTAAGCTCATCGGCTTCATACGGATTTGCTGTTTGAATGTAATTACATGTTACCTGCTGTGATCTGTCGCAATTCAGCTTGACTTCACCTGCAACTATCCAACCTAAGTGCGTTTTCTGTAATACGGCTTCTTGACCCTTTATTTTTATTTGGCCTACACACAAAAGTTTATAGAAAAGTTTAACGCCTAATAAGGCATCAACTTCTGATGGCCTGTGAAATTCAGGGACCGCTAGTCGTATATTCGTTGGAACTTGAAGTGATTTTCGATCAATGTAGACCGCGGGTAAAGGATTAGAAACCTCTGGTACGAGTAGGAATGTGACCCTTTTCTCAAACCGGTTAAAGCGCGATCGTATACGCGCGGTTGCGGAAGCTTTTATACCTGTGGACATGGAACTTAATCCTTTTACTGGGATGTCCTCAGTCCTCGTCGATAATGTTAGGAGACGTGCCATTTTTTCAAACAAAAAATTGGATTGAGATCCGTTATCTAACATCACCTGGCACGTATGAGGTTTGCCTTGGCTGTCAAAGATATCGACGAGGGCGGTTGACAAGAGATCATCCGACGCTGTCCGAACGTGCGTATTCTGAATAGGAAGCTTGCAGTTAATTTTATCGGAATTCTCGGTTTTCTCAGAGTCGGTGTGAAGCAGTGAATTGTAGCGCTTTCCACATTGTCTGCAGGGCCCACCACGACAATCGCTGAGCTGATGATTGGGGTGAAGACAATTACAGCAAAGAGACGACCTTTTAACGAAGTCAATGCGCTCTTTAAGAGATAGTTTTAGAAAGCTTTCACATAAATAAATACTGTTCCCACCTTAACAGTCATAGCAACGGATCTTGCTGGAATTTGCGAGAAAAGCATGTTGCGGATGCGACTTTTTATTAATTTGATAATTGCGTTTATTATCGTACCTTGTATCTGACTTCGGTTCCGATTTAGATTGTGATCTGAACGGCGATTGAGTTAATTTAATTTCGCCAAATTGAGCTCAACGTTGCAAGAATTCTAAAAATTGTTTTATCGTGGGGACTGTGGATTCACTTGTCAAATCTTTCCACTTTTCGCGAAGCTGATATGAGAGTTTATCTTTCATGATCATGATTAATAACGTGTCCCAACTATCAACCGATTCGCCTAACGCGCGAAGCGCTCTAATGTATTTCTGTAACTGATCGAGAAACGTGCGGACCGACGATTCCTTCGACACAGGCTGTAGATCGAGGATTGATTTGACGTGACTTTCAATCATGACCTTTTTATTGTCGTACCTATCTTGCAGTAAGTTCCAAGCTACTTTATAATTTTCGGTCGAAGTTTCAATAGACGCAATCAAATCGGATCCTTCATCCTCTAAGCAGCTTTTTAAATGTACTAATTTTTCAACAGCTTCAATATTACTATTGCTGTCAACTAGAAAAATGGAATTTCACCAAAGTTTTATATTTGATAAATTTCTGTAAAAGTTTAAGTTTAATAGAATAATGCTTATTAGTCGAATATTTTTCCAAATGACATTTCCAAGTATTTAGACTCGATGCCTCGCTCAATGTTAAAAGTGTTTATAAAACGTCGCCGGTCCGGCGGTGTTTATAAACACCTATTACTCACGCAGAATAAGTTCGTGACTTCGTGGTTCATTTCGACAGTAAAATAGTATAATATTAGTAATATTAGTAATAATATTACTGTTGATACTAGTGATAGAGTTAGTACTAATGAAAAAATTTCATCGCCATCGACTTCAACTTGTCAAGACAAATATTTTGAAAGCGGGTTGCATGATGGATCATTAGATAGCGACGCAGCTTTAATAGTAACAAAAGTCGAGATAACAGAGGAAGAGGAAACGGTTGCAATTTCGAATCTGGATTTGAATTCTACCAGTACGGAGATTTCTCGAGACCCTTTAAAGTGGGAAATAATTTTAAGATCATGGCTCATTTACTCAAAAAGCGCAGATGCGGTGTTTTGCTTTTATTGTAAACTTTTTACCACCATTCAAAGCGCTTTAACTTCGGGTGGTTGCAATGGTTGGAATCATATCGGTGAAAGACTCAGCTCACGCGAAAAGAGCAAAGCACATTTAAGTGCCCATAAACAGTGGACTGAATTACCATTGAGAGTGACGACAAACAAGACAATCGATGCTAATCATCAACGCATGTTGGATGCTGAAGCGCGATATTGGCAAAATGTGTTAGAGCGGCTTCTAGCAATCATACATTTTTTGGCACAACAATGTTTGGCACTTAGAGGTAAATCGGACAAATTATATCTTCACAACAATGGAAATTTTTTGAAACTAGTTGAGCTACTTTCAAAGTTTGATACTGTTATATCCGAGTACCTTTTAAAAATTAAAGATGGTCGCAGGCAACAGCATTATCTCAGCAAAGATATTCAAAATGAAATTATACATTTACTGGCGAATAAAATCAAGCAGACAATATTGAATATTGTAAAAAATGCCAAATATTATGGTATTATTGTTGTTTGTACTTCAGATGTCAGCCACATAGAGCAAATGACTTTTATAATACGTTGCGTGAATATTACAAAAAGTCCTGTGGAAATTCGAGAATATTTTCTTGGGTATGTACCAGTAACTAGAACTACGGGTGCAGCGCTTACTGAAGTCATCCTAGACGAACTGGAAAAAATGGCTTGACAATTGATAATTTAAGGGGGTAAGGATACAACAACGGATCGATTATGAAAGGAAAGGATGCTGGAGTTCAGCAACGCATCAGTGAAATAAGTTTTTTCAGCATCACCTTTGAGGTGGGATGTTTTAAAGAAGTATATACCTTCTTTAACAGTGAAGCCATTGAGTACGACAAGGTGGGAAAGTCGAATTGATGCGATTTGTCCAATAAGATACCAAATAGGTGCGATATATGATGCCTTACTGGATATTTCAAGCAATGAATCTTTTGATGCAATGGTCAGATATGAAGCTGAGCGCTTGGCGTCAGCTATTTCTGATTTTAAATTTCTGTGTTGTCTAATAACATGGCATGATATTTTGAATCACATAAATGTTGCAAGCAAATTGCTTCAAAGCGTTGATACCAATTTATCAAGTGCTATCTATGAACTAAAAGGAGTTTAAAAGTACTTAGAATCGTATAGAAGTGACGACGGGTTTACAAGTACTATAACTGATGCTAAAGAACTTGCAGAAATACTAGGCGTTGATTCGGATTTCAAAAGTGCTCAAAACGTTCGACCACGGCGGCAGCAAAGACAATTCGATTATGAGTCAGAAGATCAAGCAGTACAGGATCCTAAAACAAGAGTCATAGTAGGTTTCTTTTTTAAACACTGGATGTGACAATATCTTCCATAAAAGAGCGATTTGATCAATTACAAGCTCACAATTCACACTTCTCTTTTCTGTACGACATAAGTGCGTTGAAACATATCCCACTAACTGTTTTACTTGATAATTGCACAAAATTGGAAACTTTTTTAACTCACCAAGATCTAAAGGATATTGATGCTCATTAATTAAAACCCACTTAAGATCTACGATGAGCGAAATGCGTTTGGTGGACTTAGCAATTATTTCAATTGAGCACAAACTTGGTGAAAATTTGGACTACAAAGAACTCGTACCTGAGTTTGCTGCAATCAAAGCTCGAAAAGTGCAATTCTATTAAAATTGAGCTTGATGCAGATGACTTTGACTTCGAAAAATTATCTTTTTACCAGGTATGTTTTATATACACAAAATTGCGCTAAAATTTTCGCCGATCGTCATTTGGCGGATTCTGTGCTGTCGAACGAATACTATTAATTATTAAAAAAGAAAAACCTCGGGCTAAAGCATTTTTGGTTTAAATTCGAATTTTTTCGGCAAATATTTCTACAGGGGGCTGTGTAGGTTGGTATCATCAGCCACTGAAGCATGCTTTAAACGCAGTTAAGTGATCTGATGTATGCAGTATCCCTAATATGATATTTCGTGCAACTAAAATTAATTCATTATTATGTGCTTGATTAAACTCCACAGAAAAATAGCGGGCTCTGTTTTGTTACAGCTCATTTGTTATATACTCGAAAGAAGATTTTTTTTTCTCAAAAGAAGAATACTTCAAGTGTGAAACTATAACGTATGAACATAGCTGCGTTCTCAAAATTTTCAAAAGTATCAAAATTTACCCCGGTATTTTCTACATTAGCCGCGGACTAGGTCAAGTGCTTGATGAGTTGATTATAAAACTGATGGCCCCTTAAAGTTTCGATGTTTGAATTTAATGAAATTATCCTTATAATGTATGGTTTAAAATTTTTTAGCATAAAAATACACAACGAAAAATCGACAAGACTCAGAAAACGAAATTACAACCATTAAAAGAATGACAGAGAACAAGTATGTTGAGACTATACTTAAGAAACTTTATTATCAATTTTATTTATATTGGATAAAATATCAATCTTACAGAGAATAGTACTCAGAAAGCGAAACCATTTATCCCGATAACTGTTTTATACAAAAAAAAAGAATTCTCAGAGTTATAGCATTTTCAAAATTTTTTAAATCAATCGAAAATCAAAATTTTAACCCAAATAACGTACGATATGAAAAAAAGTCAAGTAAATAAAAATATTGCTTTTTAAAAGCCCTGCAATATTATCATAAAAACTTTTTGGGTTTTCTTGTAAAATCGAAAATTTTTATTTTTATTGCACAAAAATAATGAGAAATGAAAAATCCCATTTTGTGATCAAACTATGCAGGATACGAAAGTAGATGAATCAACAAAAATTGTGATCTCAAAAAAGATCTACAAATTCGTTAATAATCACTTCTTGATAGGACGCGAACTTTTTGTTTTATTCGCGAAGAATAACATTGAAAATCTAAAAAAAATTGTT
Source organism: Belonocnema kinseyi (assembly GCF_010883055.1). Taxonomy (NCBI): domain Eukaryota; kingdom Metazoa; phylum Arthropoda; class Insecta; order Hymenoptera; family Cynipidae; genus Belonocnema; species Belonocnema kinseyi. The sequence continues at coordinate 95,559,316 of NC_046666.1, forward strand.
GTGAAAAAATGATACAAGTTTCGAAAAATAAAAATGATCTAAGAAAAATTATTTATTTAGACGATACATAATCATTGCAATGCTTAATTTAAAGACGGACAAGACAAATTTACTTCGAATCTTTCACTAGCTTTTTTTTTATGTTAAAATAAAAAAAAAGCTAGTAAACTTGGGCTGGTTTAAGATTTCGCTTTTAGTTTTAAGATTGGAAACGGGGAATAATAATGAAAACTAATTGAGCAAAATGCCGCATGGGGCAGGGGTGGGGGATTTTTAAAGTTTATAATTCTCGGTGTACGTAAAAATAAAATAATAAAAGCTATTGAACGATTCGAAGTAAATTTAGTCTTCTTCGTCATTAAATTAAGCGTTGCAATGGTTATGTATCGTCTGAGTGACACTGAAACCTGACTTTCATTCAAATTTGTAAAATTTTTGGTGAAATAACAGAAACTATTCTAATTAGGATTAAAATAAAAAATAGCTTTTTATGTATTTATCCTACGCTTTTTTAGTAAATTTTTTAACTGCGATCAGTTCGCTCTTGAATTGCAAAATGTGATATTAACCTCAAAATCTTAATGAGTTGCTACCGCTTTTTATATCAGCAATGAAATTTTATAACAAATTCCACGCTTCACAGGAATAATACTTAATATTAATGTTTATATTGAATACAAATAATAACTAAAACATTAACTTATAACTAAAAATGCACCAATGTTATACTAACGTTACTCAGTATCACACTAACTTTACTCAATATCAGAAAAGTACCATTAAAATCCTTGCACTTCACATTCACCACAAAACAGCTGCATAAAATTTATAGGCTTCCAATGTTTTATATGCTTTTAAATAATATATGGTTTAAGAAATGTGGGATTGAATGAATTATGTTCAGTTTTATGGATGTATCGGAACTTCATATCTGCCGACAATTTTGCCAAATACTCAATATTTATTTGATAAAAACACAATTTTGAAAACCTCCAGCAACAGATACATACTGTAGGGATGCACGGGCACTTTCATTATCACCCAATGGTCGTCAAGAAATTAGTTTTTGACCAACTAAAAAAGAACTTATAACAAAATAGTTGAATTCTCAATAGAGAAGATTAATTTTCAAGGGAGAAGTTTTATATTTCTAACAAAAAACACAAATTTTCAACAAAATACGGGAATTTTCAAACAAATAGTTCCATTTTTAACTAAAAAAGATCAAGTTTCAATAAAAAATTTCAAATTTCAAACAAAAATAGAATAATTCAGTTTTTAGCTTATAAAAGTTAATATTCAATAAAAAAAAAGAGAAATTTTCTACAGGTTATTTAAAATTTGAACCAAAACAGGTGAATTTTATACCAAATAGTAAAATATTTAACAAAAATATAAATCTTCAATCAGAAAGATTAATTTTCTATTTAAAAAAATCTTTTTTAACAAATAATAGATGTTTCAATTAAGTTAATTTTCAATCCAACAACAATAATATAGAAATTATTTAAAATTAGATAGAATTCACTTAAAATCCGGCAGGTTCTACACATTATTTAGCGAAATCTCTCAGCGTTAGAAATTGTTTTATAGTCAATTATGCAAGACGTTTTTCTGATATAAGACAAAAAAATCGAATTTATACATCTATGTTAAGAATAATAAAAAACAGATTAATTTTTCACCCATAAAATAATTTTTAACTAAAAAGATGAAGTTTCAATAAAAAAAAATTTATATAAAAATAGAATAACTCAGTTTTTAGTTTATAAAAGTTAATATTCAATCAAAAAAATGAAATTTTCTACAGATTATTTCATTTTTTAATTAAAACAGATAAACTTGACACTGAATAGTGAAAGTTTTAACAAAAAAAAAATGAATTCTGAATCACAAAGATTAATTTTCCATTAAAAATTGGTTTTTAAATGGATAATAGAATTTTTAACTAAATTAATTTTCAATGCAAGAACAATATTATAAAGAATATTTAAAATAAAATAGAATTCACTTAAAATTAGACAATTTCTACACATTATTTAGCAGAATATGTCAGCGATTAAAATTGTTTAATAGTAAATTATGCAAGACGTTTTTTTCTGATCTAAGACAAAACAATCGAATTTGGACATCTATGTTAAGAATAATAAAAAACAGATTAATTTTCTACGCATAACATTAATTCTCTACAAAAAACTATTAGTTTTCAACCAAAAATGATATAATGAAAATTTCCCTTAAGGATATTAATTTTTAACAAACAAACAAAAATCAAGAAAATAGTTGAATCCTCAATAAACAAGATTTTAACAAAGAAAAATAATTTTATACCAAAAAGACGAATTTTCAAATGAAAAAATTAATTTTTAATACAGAATATAATTTTTCATCCTGAAATTGTAAAGTTGAATTTTTAATCAATTCTTAACAAAATATTTGAATCATAATTAAAAAGATCAGTTTTCAAACAAATAGTGGAGTTTTCAACCAAAAAGGATAAATTTTAAATTAAAAATATAAATATATAAAACCAGAACTAGGATAATTTATTTTTAGTTAAAAGAATTAATATTTAACAACAAATAATTGAATTTCAAAAAATTATTTGAAATTTTACTAAAATAGATGCGTTCGATGATACACAGTTGAACTTTCAAGCAAACAGATGTATTTTCAACCAAGAAGATCAATTTTATATAAAAAAAGATGATGTTTGAAACAAATAATTTAATTTTCAACCCAAAAATATCAATTTTTAATTTCAAATTTCAGTGTTCCGCCATAAGTGGGATAGTTAAATTTTCAGTTAGATAATTTAATTTTTAACAAAACAAAAAAACGGAATGTGCAACTTAATAGTTTTCTTCTTTATCACAAAGATGAATTTTCAAACCAATAGTGCCATTTTCAACTAAAAAACATCAAGGTTCAATAAAAAATATCAAATTTCAAGCAAAAAAAGAATAATTCAGTTTTTAGTTTATAAAAGTTAATATTCAATTAGAAAAAATTTTCTCCAGATTATTAAAAATTTTAACTAAAACAGATGAATTTGACACCAAACAGTAGAAGTTTTAACAAAAAAGATTAATTTTCAATCAGAAAGGTTAATTTTCTATTAAAGACATTTTAAAAAATAAATAACAGAATTTAGATTTTTAGAGTAGTAGATTTTTTAGTAGTAGATTTTTTAGTAGTAGATTTTTTTATGTAAGTTGTTGGCCTTAAGATTAGGTGAATTGAAACTCATTAAGTTGTTTCAAACATTTCGGCACACAATGGTGGCCTTCATCAGTGAGCTTTATTAAATCTGTAAAAAGTACAGAATGTCGTTTTTCCACACATTTTTTTTTTTTATTTTTTTATTTTCAATGTTAATTTTCACGAATAAAACAAAAAGTACGCATCCTATCAAGAAATGATTTCTGACGAAATTGTGGATGTTTTTTGGCATAACAATTTTCGTTAATTCATCTTTTTTCGTATTCTACATAGTTTGTCCACAAAATGGAATTTTTTATTTTTCATTATGTCGAGTGCGAAGCACGAGATACGTGGTAAGACTGTGTTCACCAAATTACAGTTGTGTGTGCTTTATTCTTTAATTTTGAAAAACCAGCGCTCAAATTCAGGGAAAATGAAAATACCAAGCGCGCAGTGCTAGGTAAATACATTCTCGAGCAGGGAAAGCAGGAACCAACAGGTGCGCGTGAAAAGTGCGCTAAATCCTGCGAGAGAAGCGAATCGCGCGCGAAGTACCTAATGAGAATGTGCCCGCGCATCGGGCGATTATTTTAAAAACATAAATGGTCATAACCAAAAGTATAGAGGGAACCTCAAAATTGTAAAAACTTCTAGATCGCAACAAAACATAGATTGCAAATACAATATTTTTAATTTGCTGATTGCAAAACTATAACATTTTTATGTTTGCAATGTTATGCCTCATTAGGACAAAGGGGCATCCCCGCTGGTAAATATGGACACGGTGATGTTTTTCAGTGAGGGAACAATAACTATCTAATAATCGACCTGGAAGAAATTCGTCAGTGCATCATACATTCGGTCAAGTTCTTCATTGTGAAGAGGAAACCACAGTCTAGACGACGTTAAATGCGGAAATCTCTGATAATTGTAATCATTTTCGCCGATAACATGAAAAACAAAAAGTCAGAATAAATGTTGAGGCAACAAATAAAGGAATTCTAGATGCGGAACAATGATACATAGTGGGAATTGAATATAATTTGGTTCAATATGTATTAACTACATGGGGGATTCCACACAAAATTTGCCACCAAATTTTTTTTTCATGTAAAATATTTATTTTCTTGTTTAACGCTCAAAAGTATTCTATACATATTTTTTATTTCAAAATAACACGCAAAAATGTCGAGAAAATAAAAAAATTAGGTTTATAAAAAAGTACCTTTTTTCAATTTTTTATAGTGGAATATTAAACGAAGATATGAAAATTCATACGAAAGATAAAATGTGAGCCTTTCAGGCAACTTTTGAATAAAGTATGCTAAAATATACTTTAATTATTTATTTAAAAATATAGAATAAATAGATTGTTTTTCAATTTGGACCTGTTTTTTTTTTATTTAAAGAGTGGACTAAACGATTATCTTGATCTTGTAAAAGTTTGGAAGCAGGTAGTAAAATACTTTCGAAGCATCGAATTTTTGAATTGCAATACATTTTAAATATGTAAGCATTGCTTCGAAAGTATTTGACTAAACACTCCCAAAGTTTTACTAGATCAAAAAAAAAAAAGGTGTAGTCCATTCTGTAAAATAAATAATTAAAAAAACAGGTCCAAATTGAGAAAAATCTATTTGTTTATAAATATTTGATTTATATTATAAATACATAATTAAAGTGGATTTTAGTACACTTTATTCGAAAGTTGAGGAAAAGGCTCACATTTTATCTTGCGTATGAATTTTCATATCTTTGTTTAACATTACAGTATGAGCAATTGAAAAAAGGTACTTTTTTATGAGCAAACAATTTTTTTAATTTTCTCAAAAACTTTGCGTGTCATAATGAAATAAAAAAATACGTATCGAATATTTTTGAGTGTTAAACAAGAAAAAAACATATTTCACGTAAAAAAATTTGTTGGTAAAACATATTGTGTGGAATGCCCCATATACAATCTTTCCGCCTAGGATATACATTTTTTCCGAGTTTTTTTACATGACAGGGTGTCTATGAACCAGGAAATCTGCGTAATTGACGAAAAATTAAATGAAACTGGGAAAATTAGGAAATTTTCCTGGAATAAAATTTCGAGGCAGGAATCTCATTTAAAAAATTAAATGTAAATATGTATAGGTTCCAAAAGAACCTGCAAATTTATAAAAAAATGTTAACTATTATTATTTAGAAAATTAATTTCAAGAGAATATTTCAAACGTTTTCAAAACTACTCTCAAACTGTCAAAAAATAATCCTGAAGATTCATTATTTAGAATCATCCCATAATGATGAAGTTGATCATGGAAAAACTTTAAGCCTATATAGTGAGAGTTTTTCGCAATTTATGACCTAATTACCCATTTCTGTTTCCAAGTAGTAGGTCTGAATAATGGACGATTGATCCTGATATTTTAATCTTTGACATTTAGAAATCTTCCTAAGCTTCTTCAGAGATAAAAAAATCACATTTTGAAAACAACTAGTTTTTGAGCTGTATTTGTTCATCTATTATTGAAAACAAAAAGAAATTATAAAACCGGTTTGGAGGGTTTTCTAAGAAATTCAATGCAAATAATAAAAAAATACAAAACTTTAAAATCCGTTAACAATTTGAGCCGTCCTGGCCAAACCACTTCCGTGGAAGAATAATGTTTTCATTTAATTTTATCTTTAAAATTTGTTGTAAAGATTATGGTAGGCTGTTTGAAGTCTGGAAATTACTTATCTTATTTAAATTTCGTTGCAGCAAAATGGTGATGTGACAAATTCTTGCATCCCTAGAAATTCATTCGTATTTATGAAACGAAAAGCCTACCCCAGGTAGAAATACACCACCGGCCCAGTACTGGCTCAGTACTGGCCCAGTACAGCCTGCTGGAGTTCCATTACTGGCTGTCTGTACTGGGCCAGTACTATGCCAGTACTGGCTTGTAATGCTTGGCGGTACTGGCTTGCCAGCACTGTCTTGTAATGCTTGGCGGTACTGGCTTTCCAGCACTGGCGCAGTACTGACAAACCGCTGACGTACGAAAATGCCGGAGTTAATTTTAAAAATGATCAAAAATTATTGGATTGTTTTAAAGACCATCCATTCATCATCATACGACTGCATATCGTCCGAATATTATTTATAATTACAAAAATATAATTTTCAAACCATTTGTTTAATTCTAACACCCACTATTTCTATAATCTAAAGATATAACAAAAAAGGTATTTAAAAAATAAATAATAATTGACTGCGAGTACTTTATCAATACATGTTAATGGCACTGCTTAGAATGAATACATATATTACATTTTTAAACATTATATTACAAATAAAATTTCTAACGCTTAGGGGGGTCGAACCTAGATATCTATACCTCAATCTATCGCCTACTAGTCAGGAGTGCTAACCACTGCGCTAAACCGACAAGTTGAAACTCGGTGAAAAAGCCTCTCTTTTTCTAATTATTTATTATTATACGACGTTATGTAAATATAAAATACACGAACTGTTAACTAGAATATCAATAAAATAATAATTAAATAAATAATTTAAATCGACTACAAATTTTCTTCGTGTAATATTTGATTTTTTCGCGTTTTATACCATTTTAAAAGTTCTGATAGTAACATTTAATGAGCATATAAAATTTTTATCGATGGAACTTAGAAATTTTATCACATTGCGGAACCATTTTTTTTTAATAACAATTTCCCTTAAACCTTCGTGTAACGTTTTGCTTTGTAGGTGTTTTAGGCTATTCTACAACGATTAACTTTTAGAATGTCATAATTTGTACAGCAAAACGATAATAAATACGAGGTTTTGCAAAACAATATCAGTTTGAGTTACTCACTGTTAACATTTTACCTTGGAGAATCACCTCGAAAAATTGAAAATGAGAATGGGTTGAAAACAAGAAAAGAAGCTAAGATAAATGACCCAGTCATCGTGACGGTCCCAGTAATCGGGAAACTTGTTTAAAATTTAAATATATTGTTAAAAAATATTAAAAATACCACTTAATGATAAAACCCACTTACCGAATTAGTGAATTTTCTATTTATGAAGATGATTATCTATATTAAGTGGATTAGAATTAAAAATGTTACAAGCATTTCTCATGCTAAGTTTTAACAGTTTAGGTTAACTAGGTTTTTCAAGAAAAAACCGTAGAAAATGCGAAAGTGCCTGATTTTTTGTGTTTATTTAAAAACAGCTTTTGCACATTACATCATTCTAAATTCGACTTCAAACTGATAAAACATCAAATTTAAAGATTACTTGATGATTATATCTACGCTAGGTTTATTTATACTGAAAGCTGAGTTTTTTTTAATATAGTCGCAACACATATCAGATTAAATTAAGTGAATTACTGCATAAAAATAAAAATAGAATAAGTTTATGACATATAAATACCTTATTAATAAGACGCGATGGCTTTCCTGAAAACTTTTTCACACTTTCCTACGACTTCCTGAACACTTTTTAAAACTTTCCTGCAACTTTCTATGCACTTCACCTCAAACTTGCTTTAGTGTAGGTCTAGGACTCTAGATAGATATGATCCTTCCACCAATATTCGTCAACGAATACCTACGTAGTGATGAGATATCGACTTCGTCATCGAAAAACATTCATGCTTCGCTCTTGAACTCCATGTTTTGAACTTCGATATTTTCGATACATCAATGTTTTTTCTTCAATATTCGCAGGGTTGGTAACGTATAATACTCTACGTATTATACGTGTTTTTCTACGCGTATATTACCAAGTATATTACCTCTTTAGTTTTTTAGGCGTTTTGACGTATATTACATTTGAATGAAAATTTTCAGTGCGCATGAGTCAATATAAAAAAATACCTAAAATAATCAATTCTTCTTGATGTAAGTCGTGGTTGCCGTGTTCGCTTTTCAACGTTTCATTACAGTAAATAGTTCTACTTTATGCATAATTTGTGATAATGTAATTTACAATACTGCAGAATCTATAACTATAGATAATTTTTCACAGTTTTATGTTTATCGATTCGTATTATATTATTTATTTTATTTTATTCGTCTCGTAAATCTCGTAGTAAATACCAATTTTTTTAAAATTCTTTGATTTTGAACAAATGTTAAAGCAGTTTGAGGTTATAATCACTTATAATTATAATTAGGTTATAATAAGTTCTCTGTCCTTTCTTCTTGAAACGTATTTTACAGAATTCTTATATTATTATATTACAAAAATGAGTTTACGTACTTGTCAACGCTGATGACCTTGATTTTGCAAGTGGCCATCTTGAAAACGTACCTTACAGCAGTTTTATACTGTTTTCGACGTATATCACGCCAAAAACGTATTATACGTAGAACATACTCGAGTTACGCGTAAGTGACCAACCCAGAATTTTGGATATAGATGGTAGGTATCCGTTTGAACTAAGGCGCAATTGAACTAAAGCCTATTTGAACTTAAGCAGTTTAATAACGCGTAATATTTTTGGCCTGTAGAAAACGAGAAGATAGATGGGATGTAAGTTACTTCAAATGGTATAGTTAATTTCAATTCGCGGCGTTAAGTGACGAACAATCCTTGTTGATTAAATTTAAATCTTATGATGGACAGTGAAAATAGAAAATAAGGGAACTTGTGCTCATCAGTCATATTATTATTTTCGAAAATACTTAATTAATAAATTGTGAAGGGTACGTAACAGTAAAAGTTTAAATAATGTAATTAGTTAATATTAATAAGATTTGAAAATGCTGTGAAAATTTGAAAAAAGGAATACAATTAAAAGCATTTCAAATAATATTGTGTCGAACCTTTAGATTTTATAACTATTCTGAAAACGTGATAATTATGAATGCTTTATGATTGAAAACATTAAAAATCTTATAATCAAAACTTAAAGCGCTAAAATTAAAGTTTTATTAATGAATCAATAATTCTGGTGTCGAAACATTTTTCAGAAAAATATATTTTTCACGCAAACTACTCTCTTTTATTAACTATTCTTTTATTATAATGTTCATGATATTTTCATTTATTGTAAAATTTCTTTCATCTTTCTGAAACATTTGCAATCTCAAATATTTAAATTGTTTTTAAAAATTTTTTAAATCTCTCTTAAATCTTTTGCAATCTTAAAATCTCTGAAATAGTTCAAAATCCTTAACAATATTTTAAAAAGAATTTAAATCTTTGTCAAGTCATTTCAAAATATTTCCAATATTCCTGAAATCAAAATGAGATTTTATTATTCTTTTGAAATCTTTAAAATATTCTGGAATGTATCAAATATCATTGCAAAATACTTAAAATCTTTCTAAGCCTTTAAAACAGTTTTCGTTACATGAAATATTTCTTGATTCTTTTCAAACATTTTTAATCTTGGCAAAATTATTTCAATATTTTCATCGTTGTAAAATGTTTCAAATTATTGTTAATTTTTTTATATTTTTTGAAATTTGTAATATGTGAAATATTTATAACTATTTCTATATATTTTTAATCTTTGTAAGGGCATTCTAATATATTTAAAATTTTCGTGAAATCATTCGGAATCGTTCTGAAATATGTTTCAATACTTGAAATACTTTGTAATATAAGTTCTTTCAAAATGATGTACACTAGGGTGATCGGTAATTTTTGGTTTTTCGAAATTCGAATATTAACACGTGTACTGGGGACTTCAAGATCCCATTTAATTAACATGGGGAAATTTACCATTTTCGAAAAATTGAACTCATGTTCCAGGGATTCAACGAAACGAGTCAAGTTTTGTAGGTATTTCAGAGGAGTTCCTACGAAATAAAACAATACTAATTATTTTCATTTCCAAATCAGCCCCGCCTTCCCCGGGTGCCCTAAATATGACCCAAAAATTAAAAAACTGCATTTTTAAGTATTATTGTAATTTTTTGGCAATTTCCGTCTCTTGTTCATACAAGTATTTACTGATGAACAATTTGTATACATACCATGACTTTTAAAACCATTTTTAATTGCTTCAACAAATCTAAATTGTTTCAACAATTATTTATTCCCAAAAAATATACAAAACAATCGTATTGTCTGATTGAAATGTAATTGTTTGTCATTGTTTGTAATAAATTTTTCTCAAAACATTAATTAATTATTTAAATAATTAATTATTGCTTATTTTCAAAATGTATTAAATTAGATCCAAAGATGTCCAGTTTTTTCAAACCGGTATCCTATGCTACATTTTGTTGAATAATTAAATAATTTTGATACATTTCTTATAATGTTTAACAAATTTATATTTGTTGAAAAAAATTTTATTTGATCAAGGACTTATTTTTCGATAAGTAAAACAATGAAATAAAATAAAAGAAATATAATTAATAATGATTTTAAAAGGTTTTTTGGAAAAGTAATGATTGAAACAAATTTTATTTATTAAACAATTAAAAAGTGGTAAACATATTCTTTCTATATACAATACAGTCGGAAAAATAATTTTATGTATTTTATTCAAATTCCTTTTTCTACCCATCGAAAAAAACAGTTTGAGCAAATATAGATTGTTTAAACAAATAGAAATGTATTGAACATTAAAAGAAATGTATGAAAATTATGAAATTATTCAACAAAACGTAGTATATGATACTAATTTAAAAAGAAAGTTGAAATCTCTGGCTCAATTTTTAGCAATTTTGAAAATAGACAATAAATAATTATTTAAATAATTATATGTTTTTGACAAAATGTACTACTCCAAAAAATGACAATTACATTTCAGTAAGAGAATGCTATTATTTTTTTACATTTTTTGGGAATAAATCATTGTTTATAAATTGTTTAAAACGTCATGGTGAATATTCAAATTGTCCATTAGTAAATATTTGTATGAAAAGGACGACGGAAATAGCTAAAAAGTTACAATAATATGTAAACATGAATTTTTTTTATTTCTGGGTCCTTTCTGGTTGGAAATATTTCAAAATGACTTGACAAAGACTTAAATTATTCTAAAATTATTATAAAGGATTTTAAACTATTTCAGAGAATTAAAGGTTGCAAAAGATTTAAGAGATTTTAAAAAAAATTTTAAAGAATTTGAATATTTTAGATTTTAAATGTTTCAGAAAGATGAAAAAAATTTCACAATGAATGAAAATATCATGAAAATTATAATAAAATAATAGTTAATGGAGGAGAGTTGTTTGCGAGAAAAATATATTTTTCTCAATCTAACCTCAAAAATGTTTCGAAACCAGAATTAATAATTCATTAATAAAACTTTAATTTTAGCGATTTAAGTTTTAATTATAAGATTTTTAATGTTTCCAATCATAAAGCATTTATAATTATCACGTTTTCAGAATAGTTATAAAATCTAAATGTTCGACACAATATTATTTGAAATGCTATTAATTGCATGCCTTTTTTCAAATTTTCACAGCATTTTCAAATCTTATTGATATTAACTAATTACATTATTTAAACTTTTATTGTTACATCCCCTTGACAATTTATTAATTAACTGTTTAAGAAAATAATAATATGAATGATAAGCACAAGTTCCCATATTTTCTAATTTCACTGCCTATCATAAGGTTTAAATTTAATCAACAAGGATTGTTTGTCACATAACGCCACGAATTGAAATTAACTATACCATTTAAAGTAGTTTACATCCCATCTATCGTCTCTTTTTCTACAGGTCAAAAATATTAAGCGTTATTCAACTGTTTTAGTTCAAATAGGCTTTAGTTCAATTGCTCCTTAGTTCAAACGGATACCTACCGACATAGATGTTTTTGTTGAATCGCTTATTCATTGATACTAAAAGCTTTAGATTGAGAAACGTGTTTTTTAATTGGTCCATTTTGATAGCATCGATTGAATCTTGTACCCAACGAGACCATTTAACCAATTTTTTCAACAACAACGAAATTACTTTTAATACCCAGGCCTGTTATGCAATTACATATAAAAATGGTTATTAATAGCTTATTCTACTTACCAAACTTTCCTTATACTTAGTTTAACTCTTATACTAATCTCAAGTTTCCTTTTTGTCCAGCTAACCTTGAAAAAAATAAATATCTACATCGCATTTTCAAAGCATCAATGGCAATTGATTTTGCTACACGAACTCGTAAGGTGATGTCGCAGAAGCCAGCAAAAATAGACAAACAAGAATAGGAAAAAATCAAGCAACAACTTTCAAGCTTGCTTAAAATAGGCCACTTTTTACTATTAAAAGGTGTGCAATAGAGCGGAATGAAAATGATCAAATTAATTGAATCGTTTGAGCAGAGCGAAAAATATTTGTGGCTTGCCATCCGAAAAAAAGTAAAATAAGAATTAAATATTGAAATCCGTTAATATCTTCTGTTCCCCTTTTTTGATTTTAAAATGTAAAAAACTTTCCCCATTGCTTCGAAAATAATGCCAAATTTTTTTATTTACAGTTTGTGCCAGTGAGTAATAATAACATATTATAACATTTTTGAAAAAGTTGACTATACCTGAAATTTTTTCAGCTTCAATGAAAAAATAATATAGAGAATTTCTGAACTCTCGAGAACTTTATATTCTTTTTAAAGCTGATTCTTTGTCCATCGCAAGTTCAGAAATATAAGGATGTAAATTCTAAAATTTCTCTCTCTTTACTCTTTGTTACGTTCATATTTTTGCCAGATTGCATTTATAACAGCAGATGTTGTAACTTTCCAAATTTCTACGTCACAAATTGGGTGTGTCCAAGTCTCCTACCTCCACTTTCCTCAGCCAATAGACCATAAGCACCCCCACTGACCTAGCATCCCTTCTTCAAAAATTGTACTTCGTCTAGATCATTCTGTAAAATTGCAACCCGATACAATTCAACTTCCGCAAGATACATTTTGATTCCGCCGTGTACAGATGAAATTTTTCGGGTTTAAATAACAAGTCCTATCTACTCTTGTCTGCATTAAGAGTGATAATTCTTATTCTTGTTCCCCATTTTTCTGTTTAGAAATAAATATTGTTTCAACTTACTGAAAGGTGCGTGTTTTCACTGAACTATTATCACAGAACAATTTCATAATTACGTTTCTAATTTTTTTCTGCATGTTTTGCCTCGACCACAAAACATTTTGGTCCTTCGAAGCCGGATACTTATCGCGTGTGATACAGATTCTCGTGTGCGATAAGTTTGTGTGCTTATAGTGGAACTGCAAAACGTTGAACAGCAATTTTACAGCACTTATCAGGTCGCTAAGCGCAAATTAGGATTCAGTGCAATACAGTGAACACTGAAGAGGCTTAGTGAACAGTAGCTTGTGTCCTCTCTTTGAAGAGCAGCGAAGGAGAGCTAGCCAAGCAGTAATTATATGCAGGGCCAACGCTAACCAATTTGCCGCCCAACTCATCAAGCACTTGACCTAGTCCGCGGCTAATGTAGAAAATACCGGGGTAAATTTTGAAACTTTTGAGAACGCAGCTATGTTCATACGTTATAGTTTTACACTTGAAGTATTCTTCTTTTGAGAAAAAAAATCTTCTTACGAGTATATAACAAATGAGCTGTAACAAAACAGAGCCCGCTATTTTTCTGTGGAGTTTAATCAAACACATAATAATAAATTAATTTTAGTTGCACAAAATATCATATTAAGGATACTGCATACATCAGATCACTTAACTGCGTTTAAAGCATGCTTCAGTGACTGACGATACAAACCTACACAGCCCCCTGTAGAAATATCTGCCGAAAAAATTCTAATTTAAACAGAAAAATGCTTTAGCCCGAGGTTTTTCTTTTTTAATAATTAATAGTATTCGTTCGGCAGCAAAGAATCCGCCAAATGACGATCGGCGATAATTTTAGCGCAATTTTGTGTATATAAAACTTACCTGGTAAAAAGATGATTTTTCGAAGTCAAAGTCATCTGCGTCAAGCTCAATTTTAATAGAATTGCACTTTTCGAGCTTTGATTGCAGCAAACTCAGGTACGAGTTCTTTGTAGTCCAAATTTTCACCAAGTTTGTGCTCAATTGAAATAATTGCTAAGTCCACTAAACGCATTTCGCTCATCGTAGATCTTAAGTAGGTTTTAATTAATTTTAATTTTGAAAAACTGCGTTAGCCACTAGCCACGGTGATCGGAAGAGTAAGTAGTATTCTGAGGGCAATCGCGACGTTGGGATAGCAGTCGATCCCAATTTCAACCACGTGTTGTTACACATTCAACGGTGTCAGTGATACTGTTTCATCAACTGAATGTGATAAAACTTGTAGTTCGTTTAAGAGTTGTTGAGCGTCAATATCCTTTAGATCTTGGTCAGTTGAAAAAGTTTCCAATTTTGTGCAATTATCCAGTAAAACAGTTAGTAGCATATGTTTCAACGCACTTATGTCGTACAGAAAAGAGAAGTGTGAATTGTGAGTCTGTAATTGATCAAATCGCTCTTTTATGGAAGATATTGTCACATCCAGTGTTTGAAAAAAGAAACCTACTTTGAGTCTTGTTTTAGGATCCTGTACTGCTTGATCTTCTGACTCATAATCAAATTGTCTTTTCTGCCGCCGTGGTCGAACGTTATGAGCACTTTTGAAATCTGATTCAACGCCTAGTATTTCTGCAAGTTCTTTAGCATCACTTATAGTACTTGCAAACCCGTCGTCACTTCTATACGATTCCAAGTACTTTAAAACTCATTTTGGTTCATTGATAGCACTTGATAAATTGGTATCAACGCTTTGAAGCAATTTGCTCGCAACATTTATGTTATTCAAAATATTATGCCATGTTATTAGACAACACAGAAATTTAAAATCAGAAATAGCTGACGCCAAGCACTCAGCTTCATGTCTGACCATTGCATCAAAAGAGTCATTGCTTGAAATATCCAGTAAGGCATCATATATCTCACCTATTTGGTATCTTATTGGACGAATCGCATCAATTCGACTTTCCCATCTTGTCGTACTCAAGGGTTTCACTGTTAAAGAAGGTGTATACTTTTTTAAAACATCCCACCTCAATGGTGATGCTGAAAAAAACACATATTTTTTGAATAACTGCAAAGCATGAGACCGCTTCCCTCGATGACTTTGCCGCATCGTTAACTACCAAGTTAAGTGAATGACAACTACATGGGACGAAAAATGCAAGAGGATTTATTTCACTGATGCGTTGCTGAACTCCAGCATGCTTTCCTTTCATATTCGAGCCGTTGTCGTATCCTTGCCCCCTTAAATTATCAATAGTCAAGCCATTTTTTTTTAGTTCGTCTAGGATGACTTCAGTAAGCGCTGCACCTGTAGTGCTAGTTACTGGTAAATACCCAAGAAAATTTTCTCGAACTTCCACAGGACTTTTTGTAATATTCACGCAACGTATTATAATAGTCATTTGCTCTATGTGGCTGAAATCTGAAGTACAATCAACAATAATACTATAATATTTGGCATTTTTTACAATATTCAATATTGTCTGCTTGATTTTATTCGCCAGTAAATGTATACTTTCAGTTTGAATATCTTTGCCGAGATAATGCTGTTGCGTGCGACCATCTTTAATTCTTAAAAGGTGCTCGGATATAACAGTATCAAACTTTGAAATTAGCTCAACTGGTTTCAAAAAATTTCCATTGTTGTGAACATATAATATATAATAACATATAATAATAATAATATAATAATAATAACATATATTCCTCTAAATGCCAAACATTGTTGTGCCAAAAAATGTATGATTGCTAGAAGCCGCTCTAACACATTTTGCCAATGTCGTGCTTCATCATCCAACATTCGTTGATGATTAGCATCGATTGTCTTGTTTGTCGTCAATCTCAATGCTAATTCAGTCCACTGTTTATGGGCACTTAAATGTGCTTTGCTCTTTTCGTGTGAGCTGAGTCTTTCACCGATATGATTCCAATCATTGCAACCACCCGAAGTTAAAGCGCTTTGAATGGTGGTAAAAATTTTACAACAAAAGCAAAACACCGCATCTGCGCTTTTTGAGTAAATCAGCCATGATCTTAAAAATTATTTCCCCATTGCACATACGCCTCTGATAATAAGATTCATTAAAACGACGCCCGCATTTATCTTTCGGAAACTTTCCCTCCGCATTGTCTTTTTCCCGTATATGTATAGGTCTTTTTTTGACTAGAAGTAACCTTATATCATCGTTTATTTCAAGTGGCCACTTTAAAGGGTCTCGAGAAATCTTTGTACTTATAGAACTCAAATCCAGATTCGAAATTGCAACCATTTCCTCTTCCTCTGTTATCTCGAGTTTTGTTACTATTAAAGCTGCGTCGCTATCTAATGATCCATCATGCAAGCCGCTTTCAAAATATTTATCTTGACAAGTTGAAGTCGATGGCAATGAAATTCTTTCATTAGTACTAACTCTATCACTAGTATCAACAGTAACATTACTTGTTTTTAAATACTTTTCAAAAGAACCACTTTCTCTTTCCAATTTCGCCTCTTTTTCCGCTCTTCTTTTTCGATACTTGGCACCGGAAAGCCGAGTAGGTTTCTCTTGCGACGTAATCAAAAGATTTTTCACACCGTTAAATAATATTTATAAATAGGTGTTTATAAACACCGCCGGACCGGCGACGTTTTATAAACACTTTTAACATTGAGCGAGGCATCGAATCTAAATACTTGGAAATGTCATTTGGAAAAATATTCGACTAATAAGCATTATTCTATTAAACTTAAACTTTAACAGGATTTTATCAAATATTAAACTTTGATGAAATTCCATTTTTCTCTTTAACAGAAATGTATCATTTACCTTTCAGCAGTTCAAAAAGATGTCCAAATCATATAATAACTATTTCACGTGTGACAGGGCGACAATCTGCCGCCCCTAAAATTTTGCCGCCCTGTGCAGAAACACAGTTTGCACAGTCGGTCGCGCCGGCCCTGATTAACAATCGCATGGGGGGTGGGGTCATGCTAAAAACTATGGTTCGAACTGGGGTTAGGGGTCAGTGAAAGAAAAGTTACAAACTTAGATAACATTTAGTATGTTTCCCTATTATTAACATTTAAAGAATTGTTCTTTTTTTCTGTTTTTAAGAACCCCCTTTCCCTTGTGTTTTTTCGCTTAAATGCTTTTTGGTAGAAAGTCTACTATTATATTTGTGGTTCGGAATTCAACTCGTTTGGTTAAAAATTCTAGTATTCTGTTCAAAATGTTATTTTTCTGTAAAAAGTGCAACTTATTTGTTAAAAAGTCATCTTGTTTCGTTAGGAATTCAGAATCTTGGTTAAAAGTTGAACTACTTTATAAAAAAATCATTCTTTTAGTTTGAGATTCACCTCTTTGGTCGAAAATTTAACTATTCTATTTTTCGAAAATTAATCTTCTGCGGATAAAAAGTCATTTTAGGCTGAACTCTTTTGCTAAAACGTAACTATTTTGTTGAATTTTTTTTTTATTAGGAATAAATTTTTTTAACTTACTTATTAGGTAAATATTTCCTTTTTGATTTAAATTAATATTTTTATTAAAATTTAATATTTTCTGGTTTAAAATTGCTTCTTTCTATTGAAAATTAATGTATTTTGATAAACATTTGTCTTTTTCTACCGAAAATAAATTTTCTGCGTTGAACATTCATCATTTTGGATTAAAAATGTAACTGTTTGGATCTAAATTAATTTAATTTGGTTGATGATTCAGCAATTTGGTAAAAAATTGAACTATTAGGTAGAAAATTCAGTTTTTAATTTTTAATTAAACTATTTTTATAACCAATAAGCTGATTAAATGAAAATTTAACTTTTTGGAAGAAAATTAACATTTTCCTTTAAAAAATCATATTTTTAATTGAAAATTCAGCCTTTTTATAGGCAAATCGTCTTCTCGGCTTTAAAATAAAAAAATGTTGTCAAAAATTGATATATTTTTTTGAAAGGTTGTCTTATTTTGGTAGATCATTAATATAATGCTGAAAAATTCATTTCTTTGGTTAAAAATTTAACTATTTTGTTCGCAATTTATCTTCTTTAATTGAAAATTACACGATTTGGTTAAAAGTTGTACTTTGTTATTAAAAATGCATATTTTTAGGGCTCACCTTGAGCTTTGGATTTGACTCTTTTGTTGAAAATTTAATTCCTCAGTTTTTTTGAAAATTAATCTTCTTTTAACATGTAACAATTTTCTTGACATTTTGGGTTTTTTGTTTTGTTCAAAATTAATTTTTTATCTGAAAATTGCGATTTTCCATTTTTGTTAGAAATTTGTCCTTCATAAGTTTTAGATTTAATTATTTGGTAGAAAATTCATTTATTTGGTTTAAAATAGCATCTTTTTGGTGGAAAATTAATTTTCTTGATTTTTTTTACATCGTCTTTTTATTAAAAATGCAATTTTTAAGGTCTAAATTAGTCTATTTTAAATAAGGACTTCACAATATGGTGGAAAATTAAAATAGGATTCGTTTGTGAATGAACTTTTCCGTTAAAAATCCATAGTTTTGGCTTCAATTAAACTATTTGATTAAAAATTAAAGTATTTTAATGTATTTTGTTGAAAATTCTTGTTTGTACAATCTAGTTTTTTTAAAATCATATTTCTGCAAGTTTTAACTCTGGCTTAAAATTTAACTTTTTTTGTTGACAATTTGGTTTTTTTATGTTCAAAATTACTTTTTTCTCTGAGAATTGCAACTTGTCTCTTCTTGATTAGAAATTGATCCTTGATAAGCGTAAAATTCAACTATTTGGTAGAAAATTCATGGAATTTGTTAAAAATTCGTCTTTTTGGTAAGAAAATGAACCTTCTCTGTTGCAAATTCATTATATATTTTAACTTTAAATCTTAGGAATTCAAAGTGTTTCATACTGCATTCAAATCAATTTAAAGTGAGTTTTAAATAATAATTTATATGAGAGGTTTTATTAGATGTAAGGCACAGCGTACTCTCTAAATCTGAATCACAGAAATTTAAATGATTGTCAGTGAAATTTGACTGATTTAAATAGCTAGAAATGGGACACTGGCAATCAGTGAAAGGTTACTTATTGAACCAGTGAAATAATCACTTTTGAGGGTTGGCAGCACTGCACCATGTCAATTGAGAAATCATAGTAAAATAATGTTTTAGTACATTTAATCAAAGAATCATAATAAAAACTTAAAACCCATAAATATAATCAAATATTATGAAAGGTGAGAAGTTCCGAGGCTTTTAAATGACAAACAACCTCAAATATTACTTTAATTTCAAGATTGGACTGCCAAATACAAACCCGTCAAGTAAGTACTTCCTATACGAGTTACAGTATATTTATACTGCAGTTAATTCAGCAAACTTACAGCCGAAAAATTAAAAAATTTATATCATTAAGGAATTATTCTTGCTACTTAAGTAAAAGATTACAACAACGCCTAATTTAAAAATTTAGAGGTTATGCTTCCCATGATTTACTCTGGTGTTACTGCACTGATTAGTGAATAAGTCCGAAATCACTGATTAATCAGTGAAATGTCCAACTACTATTTCAATCAGTGCATTTTTCGCTGATTCATATTTAGTGAGTAAGTTACAAGTTTGAGATAATAAAAGACCCTATGATCTTCTTCGTGACCTTACCTAAAAACCAGCTGTTGTGTACAATATGAAAATTATTTCGAAAATATTTATGAAAAAAAATGAATCACCATGTTTAAACACTTAAAAGCACTAATTAGATAGTTTTTCTTTGTTATTGCAAACTTTAAAAAGATTAACGTGAAGAAATGCATAAAATCAAAAGAATTTTCAATTCTTGGTGAGAATCTTTTTACAAGTACGCAAAAGTATAACTATTTTAACAGGAAAATGTCAATGAATATAATAATTTTTAAAATACTACGAAATTCAGGTGGTCGTTTTAATCAAGGAAACAAATTTCCGGTAATTTCCGGTAATTTCCCGGTTCGCAAAAAATTATTGAATTATTTTAATTGTTTGGAATTCTTTCCTTTTCCATTTTGATAGTAATGTCCTTAGTTGCTGAGATGCGCGCCTATACGCCTTATATTTCTTTTAAATTTGGTTGAATTCTTCGATTCTTTAAATTATTCTTATAAACTATTTGGAGTTCTTTAAAGTTGTAAATTCTGATGAGAATAAGAATTTTAAGTGCTTGACTGTCCTCAAACTTTTAAAATACAATTTTAATTAAATAAAAATGTATCATTCTTCTAGATTTTCGATTCAAAATTTTTTGTTGAACAATTTTTCTTTTGTCCTTCTATTTTATAGATACCAATAATTAACTAAGTAAAAAATGTATCCTTGGTAACAAGAAAAATATATAAATTTAAAAAAGTAGAAAGATACAATTTAAAAGTAATTCTGGCCTTTATTATTATTTATCTTGAAAAGATGCAGGCAGAATAATTTGTTGTGATTCAAGAAAACGGCGCTATAAAATAATGAAAACCTTAAATTGCATAATTGACTAAATTAAATGTGAAATTTTATTGAAAACCTTTAGATCTATGCAAGGCACAGTCTAGTTACTGGTTTTTGTATTAAATCAAATTATGAGAAAAAGATTATACGTTTCAAATAATAAAAAAAAATTTAATATAATTTTGATAAATAATTAAATGAGTACTGAAAACCTTAAATTTTTCCTCGGAATTAAATGTAAATTGACAATTCGACACTACAGAGAAGTGTAAATAATACATCAGTTATACGTTAATTATGCGAAAAAATAATAACATATTTTAGGATTTAAGAATACACGTAGAAGAAATTTATACAGTGAAGTATTCGAACCTTCAATTCCTTATTTTCGTAAAATTTATATTTTTTAAAATAATTTTTAAAATTTCGCTATAATTCTTAAATATGACAAGAATTTTTTAAGCTTATTTATATAGAATCTTGAAAATTTCTCTTTTAAAAGAAACCAGACGAGGGATTAATTTAAAACTTTATTTAATTTTTAAATTTAACTAAATTCTTATTTAAACTAAAATTTATTTACTTTTTAAATTTATCTTACTTTCATTTAAATTTAAAATTTAGCTTAAAAATATAATTTTTTAAATTTTACTGAAAATCTAAAGTAGGAAGAGAATTTTTTAAAATTTATTTAGTATCTCAAAAATTTCCCTTTTTTAAATAGAAACCGTAAAAGAAATTAATTAATTTTAACATAATAATAAATATAATAATTTTAGGCCCTCATTAATTTTAATACGTTCCGTTTGAATTTCAATGTGCGCCTTGGCCCCACTCCTCCCGTAGACGGAGGCAAAGGACGCGGTTGTCATAGGAACGTCAAAGGCTGAAGAGGGCAGCACCTTGATGCATGCA
>NC_046666.1:95580920-95585002 GCF_010883055.1 Belonocnema kinseyi
TGGCTAGACCGCGCAATATTTTCAAATTTGTCCAAGTTTGTGGGCCTCCGCTCCCTGTACATATATTTACAATTCCATCCTTAGTCTAACTTTACTACTACTTATATTCTACTCTTTCGCAATTTTCGCTTTTTACTGTCCTTTTTCATGATCCCCCGTTTGGCTCTGCCCTACTCCCTTGCTTTCCCTTATTTCTTCCAATTTCTTCTCCCACATCACTCCCTGTCCACTACCATCCAAGACCTATCTTACACATTCATCCACACTCAACTGTCCCTCTTCCTCTCCTGTACATCTCTCTAATACATGTGCCTATGACACCATTTCGAAACCAACATACTCTACATAAATTCTCCTCTTCATCCATTCAATATCTGCATGCTCTCACTCATTTTCCCATTCTAAACCGTACAACCCTTTGTCTAGTAACCATATTTTCTCTTCCTAACTCTTCTCTTGTCATATATCCTGGGCAACTCCAACTAACCCCCATTCCCACCTCAGAAATCGTTCATGCATGCTCTCTACTTTCCTATGTTCCTTCCATCCCCAGATCTCCACACCATAACACAACACCGCCCAAGCCAGTGCACTAAACAACCAGACCCTCATTCTCCAATCGTTCTTGAACCTTCTCTTTTCTATACCCCATACTTAGCCCATTACTTTACTCGCACATTCAATTCTTTTCCTCACCTGCAGCTCGCTTTCCCCTCCTGCCTCAAACGAAAAACCTAAGTAACAGAATTCCTCTACCCTTTTCACTGTTTGTCAGTTCATCTTCCAAGCGTAGTCTATTACAATGTTTCTCTTTCTGAAACACACAACCTTGGTCTTCCCTACGCTCAACGTCAGGTCTTTTGATCCCACATACTCTTCGAAGATTCTCATCATTAGGTCCATTCTTTCCGTTCCTCCTGTAGCTTCTTCTCTAAGTCTGCCAGCAGGATATAAAATAGTAACGGTCTCAAAGGGCACCCTTGCTTCAAACCTCTGTCTGTCCAGTAAACCTGCCCTTTTTTCTTTCCTATTTTCACCCTAAACCTGGTTTCAGTAAAACTTTCCTTTATACTCTCCACCCACTTTTCCTCTACACCCCTCTCTTTCATTGCCCGCCACAGAACTTTTCTGTTCACCGTGTCAAACGCTGCTTTGAAATCTACAAATAAAGTGACTAATTTCCCTTTCTTTCTTCCCAAATTTTTGTTAACTAAGTAGTTAAGTACGTAGATATTGTCTATATTTCCCATCCCTTTTCTAAATCCCGTCTGATTATGTGGGATACTTTCTTTTTTTCTACCTAACTCTCCAACCTTTTTCTTAACATTTCTGCAGATATTTCAGAGCCGACTGACGTAAGAGTGATCCCTCTGTATTCCTGTACCTTTTTTCCTTCCCATTTCATGACAAGCGGTACAATCAGTCCCGTCGTCCTCTCTTCCGGCCAACCTTCGCCTTTCCAGACCTTGTTCCAGGTCTTCCACATCCCATCCCTAATCCTTTCTCCACCATACTTCATTGCTTCGTTGTCCATCTCATTTTCTCCTGTCGCCTTGTCTCTTTTTGGCATATTTATTGCCTCATCCACTTCTTCTCTTGTTATCCCGTTTCCTTCTTCTATTTCTCCTTAGACTAACCTACCCTTTTCCCTTTGGATCTATTGTTGCCTTTCCCTAATAGACCCATTAAGTAATCCGTCCATTCCTCTATTTCTATTTCTTCGTTAACGCCCTTCCTTTTTCCTTTATCCCTATTTATTACATCCCACACCCTACCTTCTTTCGCACCCTCTTTCCTTTCTGCCTCTGCCGCGCTTACTGACGTCTCTTTTTAGTGTGGCTATGACGGGGAAGTACTCGGACGCTATCTCATTCCCAACCTTCATACTCCCTATCATAAGCCGAATTCGCTCTTCAGCCAAGATGTAGTCTATTACTGTTGCTGCCTTTCCTCATCTCCTTTCATACTCCCATTACATATAAACCATTCTGTTTCTACTATTATGTCTAATAACTTCCTCCCCTCCCTGTCCGTCTCTTTATGTTTTGAGTTCCTTATATATACCTACTTTTCTTCATCCCATAACACTGCCTCTTATTCGCCCGTCCATGCATTTAAGTCCCCTCCTATTAAAACCAATTCTTTCTTCTTTTCCTCCATCAACGTCCTTGTTACGCCTTAACCTTCCTCTTCTCCTCTTCTTCTATATAAACAAAAAACCGCTATTTCTACTTTCCCGGTTATAAGTCTTCTTACCATTGTTCCAACCTTTTCCTTCACGTCCCCATCTTTTCTCCCTTTTACTGATAATTCTTTTTTCACCCCTGACACCATGCCGCCCATGTTTCTACCTTTAACATGTTCTTTTCTTGCTTCTTCCATTGTCCACACATAACCTTTCGGTAACAGCTTTTTTATACCCTTCCAGTCCTTCTCATCTGCCCAAGTTCCACTCATCATATTCACATCCCACTTCTCTAACTCCTCCCAAACCCCTTTATTCTTGTTCTTTAAACCTGACACATTCCAGAAAGCTATTGTCACGTTTCTCGCTTCCATTCCCTCTTCTTTCTTCTTCACTTTGTTTCCCCTTTGCCGCTTGAAAGCCCGTCTGATTTATTTCCAGACTCTTTTTCGTCTCCCTTCACCCTACCTTTCTCAAGACTTTTTCCTTTTTTCTTTAATTCTTCTAATTCTTTGTCCCAGCACCATTCGCCCTTTTTCCTCTCTACCGAAGCCCTCTGCTCTATTTGCCATCTTCTTTTCCTCTCCCTCCATGTCAGATCTTCTTCAATTCTTTCCCTTCTCCCTCTAATTAATTTTTTTCCTTCCATAATTTTTCAGACTCGCAACCCCCATTTTTTATTAATGAAAAACTATATTTGATGGCCATTTTTTTCACTATAAACATTCAGCCCTTACAAATGAATTCATCCCTAAAATTCAATCACAAGTATTATTTTTTCATTACTTAAAAATACCCTTGGACTATTCAGTGGCGTAAAACGTGTAATAATTTTAGTTCACATCCTTGGTATTGAATTAGAATTCTTTACCCTACTAATGTATCAACCCCTATTTTTCAATAAAAAAATGACACCCTTTTCAATATGAAAATACTAGTTTTTTGAGTTTGACGAAAAAATTTTTGGCAGTATGCACAATATCCGAATACGAAATCGACTGTTCTCACCTTAATAAAAAACCTATAATAAGGGGTGCACCAGCCCCACAGGAGATATTGTCGTATCTCTATGATTTTATTCTTTTTCTATGGGACTTTCAAAGGTAATAAAAAATTAATGATTCAAAGTACAAAAAAATTTTCAAAAATTTTAATATTTCAATAGTTTTGAGTTTTAATGTTACTTTTTATAATCCTGGCAATAATGGTAATCATTAAAAAAATGTTTCAAGCATAATGATTTCTTACACCAAGAGTATCTTACAATTGCTGGGTTAGGGCAACCAGGAACTTCACAACGCTCATTACAATCATTACCAAAACTAAAATCTACGGTGTTATAAAATTCATTTGGCTTTGATTCAACGTAGCCACTTTTATACCATGAATATTTGAATAGGTTATTGTATTGAGGACATGACAATTGATTATGTACCAAGGATTGGAGTTTTATAATTTTATTTCTTTTATGAAGTTCTATATCCGCATTCATTAATGTTACGCTATCCTCGAAGCGACGGACGTAATTTCTCCACACTCGGAAGCCGAAAGCATCTAGTGGCTGAATTTTGCCTGTTGTTCCTTTTGGAATTATTTTTACGTCAACAATTTTGTTTGGAGGTGTTGCTTCCTTAACAGCATCAGGGCAATGCCCACTCGACGAATCAATTAATAAGACACTTGAATGCCCAACATTGGGAAAATACACATCCTTCAGCCATGTTTTGAAATGTTCTGTAACCACTGGAAAAACCCATTTTTATTCACGTGACATAAGTTAAAAAGTGTAATCATAAATAATAAATATCATACCTGAAGTCAGTTTGCCAGAAGCGGAAGGCATCACGTAAATATTTGATGGCTTGAATAATTTGGATTCTACTACCGGTCCAAAGGT
>NC_046666.1:95585102-95586404 GCF_010883055.1 Belonocnema kinseyi
GAAAAGCTAATGTAGATTCCACAATGAATTCTGGATCCTCAAAGTTATTTATACAATCAAGTAATAGTTTTTCTATATAATCCTTCAAAGCAATTTCATCTTCAGTAATGGGACTTTCTTGTATATTCATAGCTTGAAAAGATAATAATAATAATTGCATAACATTTATAGGATTGATAGTCATTTTCCCAATACCTAGAAATAATAATTATTATTTGTTTTTTACACGGTGAAATCCGAAGCGCATTAATTTGAATATTTTTTTACAAAGTCAGGCAATAATTTTTAATATAATTTAAATCAACATTACACTGACAATTACGTATCAATTTCATTTCTAATTTATTCAAACGATAATTAAATGTTGAAAATTCCAAAATTTCTTGTCCATCTTTGATCCCTCACCAATTCTGGAAAAAGACCACATAAAAATTTGAAGTATTGCATTTTATAACTCTTTATAAGCTATATCTAAATCACTAATTAAAAAAATTATTTTCGTCAAATACGATGTGAGTATGAACATTTTTTCAAAAAATTGACGTAAAAAAACAAATATTTTCTGTAAAATATATTATTGCCATTAAAGTTTTCAGATGTATGAAAATTTGAAAAAAAAAATTAATTTTTTGAAAAATGCTTATACCCACGTCATATTTGATGAAAATAATTTTTTATGGTTTCTTTAGATAGGGCTTGTAAAGAGCTGTAAAATAGAGTACTTTCAATTTCTTTGCGTTTTTTGAAAAATGGCGAGGCATGTATACAATATCTACCAATTACCGCGTTAAGAAATTTTACGCAAAAAGAAATTTTACTTTAATTTAATTTAATTTTTAATTTAAATTTAATCTTTGATGAAATTTGGAGTTTGGAATTTGGTTGCACATTTATTGGATTCCAATGTAATTTCTTGTAAATTCAACAAACACTCCACTCACAATTAATATACTAATTCAAACGAGCTCGATGAAGCTCTGACTAAAGACTGATGATGAGAGGTAATATCGAGTATTCGAGTATTGTTTTGGCGAGCTGATTGTGAGTTCAAGAGTGCGATCGCATCGTCGAAAAAGGTCTTAACTATCCAAAACATGGCAAGGCGACTTACTGATTTGATAATTTAATCGCTGAGGTTTTTCGCACCGTCCGATCTCGACAACAACAACAAGAAAATGATAATTTTAATCTTATCTTGTCATTTTAAGCTGTTTACTTCTCTTAATTTGTTTTCCAAGCGTTTATACGTTTATTTTTCGTATGAATTTATTCGATAGTTAGTTAGTTCTTCTTGCTTTGAAT
>NC_046666.1:95586504-95594365 GCF_010883055.1 Belonocnema kinseyi
ATGTGAACTAATATTATTACACGTTTTACGCCACTGAATAGTCCGAGGGTATTTTTAAGTAATGAAAAAATAATACTTGTGATTGAATTTTAGGGATGAATTGATTTGTCAGGGGTGATTTCAGAAAATTTCAAACTACATCAACTTTACTTAACAATTTTAATAGTATCCAAGAGTTTAACACCATGATATAGTAATGAAATAACGAAATATAACAGTATAAATGTTAAGGGTAGCTCACCCCCTCAAGGGATTTTTTTTTGAAAATGCCGGAACAGGTCAACTTTATTTTTGATTATTGTGCATAAAACAATCAATTTTTTCAAGATTCAACAGATTTTGGAATGTGTATAGTGAAAAAAATGGCCATCAAATATAGTTTTTCATTGGTGGTTCGGAACCCACCTTAAACTGTAGGTTCCCCTTCCACCACCAAGTAAGTGTGTGGAGGGTGTGTAAAGGAATAGAGAAGGTGTAAGAAAAATGTAAACCCTTAGGGGACACATTAGAAGCTTCCATTCCATATAGTTTTTCATTAATAAAAAACGGGGGTTGCGAGTCTCATGGCTAAAAATAATGCATAAATATGTGCTTTTCAATAACAAGTGTTACCCACTTTGTTTCAGTAAAAAATTACGAATTGTATTCGAGAAATTAAAAAAAAATGTTTTTTTAGGGGTGAACTTCAAGGGTGGTTTTCACCCCTTAAATGGGCTTATGGGCACGTATAAAAAAATACGTGTCGAATATTTTTTGATGTTCTACAACATATCACAATTTCAAGAAAATCGGTGAGGTACACCTCGGATACCTTCCTTGTAAGTTATTTTTTCTCTTTACCCTTTCTTCTCCTTCTAATCTTCTTTCAATCTCACTGAGTCTTTTCATTAATCTTTCATTTTCACTCAGGACATTCTTTTCATTCCCTTTTACTATTTCTCACTCTTTGTTTCTTTCCCATATGCTCATTCCTAATTTCTAGATTACCTACCCGTTCTTCTAACTGTTTTATCTCTCTAGATCTCTGTTCGTCAACCTCTGTCTGTCTATTCTCAATGCTCTCTAGCTTACCCTAAACCTTGTCTTTCTCCTCCTTCCAGCCTCTATCCCATTTTCCCCATTTTTCTCTTACATTTTTCACTTCCCCCCTGACGTCGTTTCCCTGCCTATTCATATCCCTATTCATGTCATCCAATCTCTTTCTTGTTTTCTCTCTAAACCCTTTTATGAGAGCTTTCTATTTTGCAAACAGCCCGCCATCCCCCCTATCTATCTCTGGTGTTTTCCGTTTCACTCTAACTCTCTTGTGATCCTTGTCCCTTTCTACCTCATCGTCCCCTGTCACTCCTTTCCTTTTTTCCTCCCCTTCACTGCTGGTCGCCCTTGCCATTTTTTACCATTCGTCCAGACTTCTGTTCGACCTAGCGTTGCCTAGCTTGTTCAGGCGCTGTAAATTTGAGTGTCTTCCGCGTTGCTTGCCCGTACCTGAGTCCGCTACCCTTCCCTCCCTGGTTGATTTCTCGACACTTTCATCACCGCTGCTGTCACTGCGATCAAAGTCACCCTTCCCTCCACTGCGAATGCTTCAAAATTAAATCTGGTTTCTTTAACATTATTGTTCCACTTCGTAGACAAAATTTACAGAATGATCCACAAAAACCAAGCATAATGTTTCGAAAAAATGTTTAGAGAAAAATCTATTTTTAAGGGTGACATTTTACCAAAAAGAATAACACTTTTTCTATTGATTATAATATTTTATATACATTTCCCAACATTTTGCTAAAAATTTTGAAACACAAAGGCGTTTATGATTTTTTAATTTTATAAAAACGTTTCTGCGTATACGTACTGCCAAAAAATAGAATAAAAAACATTAAAACAATATTTGTATACTTTCTAGAAATAACGCAAACTAAAAATTTATTCCATTAAGAAAAAAATATTTCAACATGAATATTATAGCAAAAAGTTTTTTTTCCATCATACAATTTTACCAAGTTTATCCCTTGATTATTATTAACAAAATAATTGTAGAATTTTGTCCAAACTTTTCCTAGAAGGGGGTAAAAAATCATTATATCTATCTATACCTTCATTAAATATTCTATGAGTATTAGCTTCTAGAAAATTCAACGTCAATCGCCTATATATGTTATGCGTACACAGAGGTATATCATGGCAAAAACATCTTTTCGATGTAGATTCAAAGGAAAAATTTAAATATATCCTGAAAAATATGTGCGTGAAATGAGTAATTCAAATAATAAATAACATTAAACTTATTCAAGTAAATTCTTGTACGAGACTTTTGGCTTGGTTGCAGTAACTGTGACGCCGTGGTCAGGATTGAGTAAGAATATTTTTATTGGTATATTGCGAGTTTCCTTCAGTGGAAATATTTTCTAATTTTCTCTATTTCTACTACTTGTCCAACTGTGAATCTCTAGAATCTCATACTTGTATCTCAGTGATAAATCAAAATACTGTTTAGTGTCAAATAATTATGCTTCAACGTGAAAAAATGGATAAATCTAATAATTTAAATGAGTAAAATAAATACTGTCAGGAATATAAAATTATCCACATGCCCAAGCGGCAGTATACTATTGTAGTCACCGGGTATGAAACTCTCATAGGCACTTGAGGTAACCAAACCTCGACTTCGGTTTAAGGAGTTTCTGGATCCTTCCTAGCGATGTTATATTCGTTAAATATAAGGTCGCAGTACATTTTTATATTTTCAGATGAACTGCACTTAAAATACGCGACAGAAAAAGTTAGTATCACACAAGTCGTGAAAATACGTTACTTATGATCACAAATTCCAACATCAATTATGCAAGATGCAAGTGAATTGAGCATTGAGTAATCAAGGATTTCACTCCGTATTAATTATATTCACGAAAAAGAACTTTGTAAATATAAATGGCAAAGTTCTGTGACCTGATAACTTTATAAAATGCATGATTTTATTTTTATTTCAAGATTAATTAACTTGAGGAAACTAATCTGGATCCCAAGGAGGATGGTGGGAGTGGGAGGAATTAGGTTTTGCTATAGATTTCACACTGCTGTATTCTACATAGATCTCTTATTTCAGTGACAATATTCTCTGATTTTCTCAATGTTTGTTATTTTTCACCAGTGAAACTCCGGAATCTCACTGGTTCCCCAGTAAATAAGCAGGATAATGTTTCAAACAATACCAGTTGCAATGGTTCGGCGATTTAGAGAGCAGATTTAAACTAGTATTATGTTGGAGATTATACATATTTTTGTCGTTGTTAAGTCCTTTTCCGGGTATCAATAACAAAAAATATCTGATACCTTTCAAAACGAAATTCTCAGTGTTTTTAAGAAAAAAAATTTAATGACATGATATAATTTTACAATTTAGTAGAAAATGACGAATACTGAACACCAATTCAAAAGTGTCAAATAAGAACCTAACGAATCTGTAGAGAAACTTTTCAATGCTCTTTTAAATTAAACCAGCGAAATTGTCAATGACTTGATCAGTATTTTGAATTATCATTGGTGAAACAGGGGTTTGCTGTCATTGACTGGAAGAAGCTCTAAGCTTCACGCGGCAAATACATGAATCTTCAGTCGTCCGGTACGGGAATGTCGTCGATCTGGACTTGGCATTTCTCGAGTGAAAACGGCCATTATTGTGTACTGGTGTTTGTGTTAGAAATAATTGGAGCCTAGCTGCAATAAGCTACGGATATAATATTTTTTGCTTGAAAGTCAGGCTGGCCCTTGGCCACTTGTATTTTTCTTAAAGCGACGCTATACATTGAAATAATGACGATTAAGAGTCTCCCCACATATGGATGCGATGTATTATATTGCATCCTATTATATTGCCGCCGGGCTCTCATTTATTGTTGTGAGAGTAAAGTGAGGGTTTTAAAATATAATTATGCAAAGATTAGCACCAAAGTCTTCAATGATAAGTGTCATGTTTAACTGTGTAAATTTGTTATAATTTTGAAATACATTCAACAGTTATTCTAATCACTTTATTCACAGATTAGTATAAAATATTTTTTTAACCTTTTAAAGACATGAAAAGATCCAAAGGATGTTTTAAAGACTTCAAATCATATAACATAGAGGTACATTCTAAGGACGTCTTTAGGACGTCCCGATGCCCACTGGGACGTAAGGTCCGAGTTTTTTGTACATGAATACAATGCTGTATGCCGTCATAGTAAATAAATGCAACAATATTGATAGTGTTTCAAATTTTTTTTAATTTAAAGAAAAACTTCTCTTGCCAACGGTTCGAAAAAATTGGAAATTATGAAATTTTGAAACGCTTTCGGTATTATCTTCATATTCTTCATACGCAGGTAAATAAAGGTAAATAGATTACAGAGATTGGACAGTTTCTTTGCCATTTTCCTCTCCATTAAACAGGTATGCGAGATATTCGATGTTCATCCAGGAAACCTGGGTAAATAGATACGATATTCCTAATATTTTTTATTTATATTTTTTGAAAATTGTACATTTTTTATTGAAAGCAAAAATAATTTTTAATAATGGCAAAGGGAATGTAAAGTTTCTATGCATAATTTTCCAGTATGGAAATTTTGTCCACGATTCACGTTTTTATCCAGAAATGAGAAAACATACTCGACTAGATACGATATTCCTATCATTTTTTATTCATGTTTTTTTGAGCTGTACATTTTTTATCAACAGTAAAAATTACATTTTTTAATAACGGAAAAAGCATTACAAATTTGTAAGAATAATTTTTATTTATGTAAATTTTCTCCATGTTTTACGTATTCATCAAGAAAACCTATACGACTAGATACGATGTTCCTGCTATATCTGATATATATTTTTTGAAAGTTGTACATTTTTTATTGAAAGCAAAAGTAATTTTTGATAATGGCAATAGTAACAGTTTGAATTTTTAAAGATGAACTAATTTGAAAAAACTACAACCATATTTACATGTAGAAAATAATGTTGGGTAATCTTTGTTGTAAACTGTGAGCGAAGTAAAAATTATTATTTCATTAATTGTTTCAATGGGTTTGCTTATGATATTAGGGTTTAATATCAAGTGGCAAGAGGTTTCCTTTTACAAAGTTTTAAATTAATTATATAGTAAACTACTCATTTAAACTTTTACAAGTATATTTAATTGTAATCATATTTTTGTAAATTTTTCGAATAGTATCTCTTGTGATACAACAAAAGTAAAATACTTGTTACCAAAAGAATTACACTTTTTCAAATACTAATAATACGTTTTCTTTAAATTACACCACTTGTTATTGTGAAATATGCCTTAGTAAAGAAACATTAATAAGGAACAATATAACTGAAAATAAAAACTGTCAATTTTTAATTATGTGTCTTGTACCATAGTGTGGCGTCAATCGCTATTTAAGATGTTATTTTTTAATGTTGTAGCTCGCTTTTCTTGACCTCCACGGCAAAGCCTGAATTTCGGCTATTTCGATTTTTCACCGTTGTAGGGGGACAGGCCTCAGGCCCATTTCTTGTTCTTCTATCAGCGAAGTTAGGACGCTTCACGCTGAGACGTGTAGATGTACATTGCGCATGACAGGGCGCTTTTCGGCAAATCGTGTAACATGCCCCCATTGTCAATTTCGCCTATTTCTTATTTGGCAAAGTTATTTGTTTGTTTACGTTAAATCGTTTGTTCCTTATATATTCTAAATACTATCGAATTCCGAAACCCAAAATAACTTCATGTAGCATTATTTAGCTTGAGTAATTTAGATATATCAGGAACATTTTTTAAATTTATTTCCATACAATATTGGTCTAATATCAGTTTCAATTACTATTTTCTGAAATAATTTAATTTGTATCATACAAATTACTTGTATTTCTTCTATATACATATATTTCTTGTAAATTTCTATTTATTTAAATAAGTATCGATTCCTATCTAATTTCCTCACCCAACAGCACGAAAATTTTCGCAGAGGCTAGGAGCGAAGCGTCGCTCGCCATCTTCTCTTCTCTAGCCAAAGAGGAGAAGAGGATAGGTCAGCGTCTTCTATTCGCAGACCTCGAGGAGAGTGACTTAACTTGGTGTGATGAGTTTCGTTATGGGGGGAAGAGAAATGATCTCGGAGAGTCTCGTATCGGAACGGTTGAGAAATTTGTGGCCAGCTGTGGTGCTCGACTCTGCTTGCGCGAAGAAATGGGAAAGTCGCGCTTCTCGGCTTCCGAGAGAACTCGCAACCAGACTGGACGCTGCTCGAATCCTCTACATTGAAGAAGCTCGCCGCGAGCTTCGCGAGCCTTGCCGAGAATATAGGCATGCGTGTATATAGTGACTTTATGTTGGGAATTTATTTCTGTTAGTTTGTCAGTAATGTTCCAGAGCCGTAAATTGACGTATTATGAAAAATGTGATTGTCATAAGCGAATGGCATAAACAAATATCGCTTATAGTGTAATTTCTTTTCATTGATTTACGGCTAGATAAATTTCAGTCTAGAAAATGTACTCTATGTTTGTGTTTTAATCATAAATTCTTGTAACTTTTTGTTATTTATTTCTACAATAGTTTTTTTTCACATTTTATTCCATGTTACCAGTATCTTTGTACTGACATGAAATAATAAAGAACGTCCATCCTTAAATAAAATTTCAGTAATTTTCTATTAAATACTTTCATTTTTAAATAATATATCCTTCACTTCTGAACAAACACTTCAACTTTCTACCAAATTAGTTTAATTTTAAAGTAAAAATATGAATTACAAACAAGAAAGTTAATTTTCATCCCAATAGTTTAATTTTAAACCAAGATAATCAATTTTCCACACAAAATAGAATAGGTCAATTTGTGTTTCAAGATTTCATTTTCATCCGACAAAAGCGAATTTTGCAACAAAACAATTACATTTACAAGCAAAATGATGATTCTTCAAGTGTTGCAAATTAATTTAATTGTTCATGTACTTCAGTTAGAAACGTGCATATATGGTAAATGAAAAAAAAATGTATAATTTTTTTTCTTACGTCAATAATAAGGGGAAAACATAATATTCCGTCGGCAAGAATTTTCGAATATAAATGTTTTTAAACAGTACCTACCTTTACACATCACCCATTATTCAGACCTGCCTAATAAAAGTTTGGTTGTCGATATTTAAAAAGATAAAAACGTATGAAATCCTCTTTTCTTACCCCACGAATGATGGATGCGGTGAGAATTTTTAGCAAGACCCCTGAAAACCACCACTACTATATCCACACCTGAAATGTTAACAATAACAAGTTTGATTGCCGATATTTTAAAATAAAAAAACATCAAAAACCCGCTTCTTTTATCCTACGAATGATGGAGTCAGTTAGAAATCGCCCGTAATATACCTAGACCTACAATCATACAAATGACAAGTTTGATCGTCGATATTTGAAAATATAAAAACGACACAAATTATCTTTTACATTCTCATTCATAATGAGAAGGTATTAGATTTATGCGAAAAAAGAATTTCGCGAATTTCATCAAATGTCCGGCGTCGTCGTCGTTGTTGTTTTTGATAAAAATTAAAAAAGTTTAAACAAAGCAAAATACGGAAATAGATAGATCGACAAAAATTGTTCAACTAAACGAGATCTATAAATTTGTCATGAATTACTTTTTTCTATAGGATAAGTAGTTTTTGTTTTATTGATGAAAAACAAAGTTGAAAATCAGAAAATTAAATGGTGTGCAAACGATATAATCTACTAAAATAAATGAGATAACATTTACTCAACGAACAAGAATTTACCAATTTTTTACGGATATTTTAATTTTTTTATAGGAAGCGAAGTTTTTCTTTAATCTTAAAAAACAAGA
>NC_046666.1:95594465-95611243 GCF_010883055.1 Belonocnema kinseyi
GCAACAAGAATAAGTAGGTTTTAATTTCTATGCATATTATGAATTGTAATGATATACATTTATTGCAATGTTACATGTTTCAGCACAGCTAAGAATAAAATTTAATGCAAAATGAGAAACGAATATTAAAGTAATCACGAAAAATACAATTGTTACTTTATTTTCGAATATCTTGATAAGCAATTTCAGGCAGAGTTACATAAAATGTATTATATTTAATATAAAACTGTTGAGCAAAATGTAGAAAATTTTTTTTTTTTTTTGAAAAAATGGAGTTGGTTTTTTACGAATAAAACAAAATATACAAAAAAGGAACGTTTTTCTTCTCTTCACTTTTCCTAATAGCACGCTTTGGTTGGCTTTAAATATCCATTTTCGTTTGACTTATTGTATTTTGAAAATTCTATAAGTTTGGTCATTTTTCTTTAATAAAAGAAAGTCAAAAGAAAAGATTTTTTGTATTTTTGTATACTATAAATGGCTGTAAATAGAATTTTTTAATCTTGGAAAAAGGTGGTATTAAATATTTTGAAAAAAATCTAACTTTTTGTACTTTGATAAAAAATTAGTGGTTACTGCTATATGCATAACTCCGTAAAAAAGTTTTTTTTTACATATCGAAAAAACACGTATCGCCTAATTTCCTCTGAAAAACAAATATTTTGTCCCCGAGAGACTCTACAACTTCAAATGTACAGCCCGCTTGATTTGAAATAGATTCGAGCTAGAAAATAGTTTAAAAAGTTTTGTAATCTTCTTCAATGTGCTCTTAGAACTTATTAGTAAAAAATGGTTTGAAATTTCCCCATGAATCTGAAGTATATATTTTTTATTCTCTTGGCGCCCTGGAAAGTTGAGTACACCTGAATTCGTTTTGAACCCTGAAGAATTTAAATAATTTTCTTAAGGTCTTCTATATTTTTTTTCGAAAAATCATCTCAAAATCTTTTGGCTTCCGTTTCCGGTGCAATCGCGAAAGAACTCTTTTTTGTCAAGTAGTGTATTTTTAGCTTTGGTGAAGAGAATAAGGGTGAGTGGGTCCAGAAAAGGCAGAGAGTATGGAGATCGAGTGTAAAGGAAGAAGGGTGAGTGGTTTGAAGTGAAAATTTGGAGCGTGTGAAGTTTTTGAGGTTAGGAGAAGGAAAATAGTTGCTTGGTCAGGGGGGCAAGAGGTAGGTGATAAAGGCGGAAACGTCAGGAAGCGTTGGGTAAGGTAGGATGCTGAAGACGCGAAGTCCACAAACTGGCGCGAGAGAGTAACAGTTACTGGACGATCGCACAGAGCAGAAAACCGTAGTGGCAGCAACAGCTGACGTTTCTGAAAGAATTCGCAGTGGGGGGAAGGGTGACGTTGATCGCAGTGACAGCAGCAGTGATGAAATTGTCGAGAATTCGACCAGGGAGGAGAGGTTAACGGACTCAGGTACGGGCAAGCAACGCGGAAGACCCTCAAATTTACAGCGCCTTAACAAGCTAGGCAACGCGGGTTCGAACAGAAGTCTGGACGAATGGCAAAAAAAGGGCAAGCGCGACTAGCAGTGAAGGGGAGGAAAAAAGGAAAAGAGAGGCAGAGGACGATGAGGTAGAAAGAGACAAGGATAACAAGCGAGTTAGAACTGAACGGAAAACACCAGAGACAGATTGGGGGGATGGGGGATGTTTGAAATATTGGAAACTCTCATAAAAGGTTGTAGAGAGGAAACAAGAAAGATTTTGGATGACATGAATAGGGATATGAATGGGCAGGGAAACGATGTAAGGGAGGAAGTGAAAAAGGTAAGAGAAAAATGGAAAGAATGGGATAAAAGCTGGTAGGACGAGAAAGACAAGGTTTGGGGTAAGCTAGAAAGCATTGAGAATAGACAGAGAGAGGTTCACAAACGGATATCTAGAGAGATAAAATAGTTAGAAGAACGAGTAGGTAATCTAGAAATTAGGAATAAGCATATGGGGAAAAACAGAGAATGAGAAAATAGTCAAGGGAATGAAAAGAACTTCAAAAGTGAAAGTGAAAGAGTGAAGAAAAGACTCAGTGAGAATAAAAGAAGATTAGAAGGGGAAGAAAGGGCAAAGAGGAAAAATAATTCAGTAATCAAGGGATTAAAAGTGGAGAGTGAAACGGGGGAAGTGGAGATAAAAAATCTTTTTCGATACATTAGAGTGCAGGTCAGGATAGAAGAATTTTAGAGAATAGAAGAAACGAAGAACGCAAAGGAAGGAATATTTTTAGACAAAGTGGGGAGTGAGGAGTGAGGAAGAGAAAAATAAAATTATGGAGGGGAAAAAATTATTGAGAGGAAGAAGGGAAAGAATTGAATAAGATCTGACATGGAGGGAGAGGAAAAGGAGATGGCAAATAGAGCAGAGGCCTTAGATAGAGAGGAAAAAGGGCCATATGGTATGGATAGAGAGAAACAGGTTATGGATAAATGGGGAGGAATGATGCTGGGACGAAGAAGGAGAAGAATTAAGCAAAAAAGGAAAAAGTCTTGAGAAAAGTAGGAGGAAGTGAAACGAAAAAGAGTCTGGAAATAAATCAAACGGGTTTCCAAACAGCAAAGGGGAAACAAGGAAATGAGGAAAGAAAAGGGAGGGGAAACGAGAAACGTGAAAATAGCTTTCTAGAATGTGTCAGGTTTGAAGAACAAGAATAAATGGTGTTGGGAGGAGTTAGAGAAGTGGGATGTGAATATGATGAGTGGAATTTGGGCAGATGAGAAAGACTGGAAGGGGATAGAAAAGCTGTGACCGAAAGGTTATATGTGGACAATACAAGAAGCAAGAAAAGATCACGTTACAGGGAGAAAGATGGGCGGCATGGTGTCAGGGGTGAAAAAAGAATTATCAGTAGATGGAGACATGGAGGAAAAGGATGGAACAATGGTAAGAAGAATTATAATGGGGAAAGTAGAAATAGCGGTGGTTTGTGTATACAGAAGAAGAGGAGAAGAGGAAGGCTGGAGAGTAATAAGGAGGTGGATGGAGGAAAATAAGGAATAATTGGTTTTAATAGGAGGGGAATAAAATGCATGGACTGGCAAATATGAGGAACTCCAAACATAGAGAGACGGACAGGGAGGGTAAGAAGTTACTATACATGATAAGAGAAACAGGATGGGTTATATGCAATGGCAATATGAAAGGTGATGAGGAAGGGGAGATCACATTCATAGGAAAGGGAGCAATAGTAATAGACTCGATCTTGACGGAAGAAAGAATGCGGCATATGATAGGGAGTATGAAGGTTGGAAATGAGATAGGATCTGAGCACTTCCCGGTCATAGCTACACTAAAAAGAGACGTCACTAAGCGCCGCAGAGGAAGAAAGGAATAGGGTGCGAAAGAAACACGAAAATGGGTGTCCGGGGTGTAGATAAATTAAAAGAGTTTAAACAAAAGATGGAAAAGGAGAAGGTTAGGTATGTAGGGAGAAAAATAGGCTGGTGGAACGAGGAATGCTCGAAGAGGAAAGAGAGAATGAAAGAGTGTGTAAGCAAATGGAGATGAGGGAAATGGAGAAGAATGAGTATAACAGGAGAAAAAGAGAACATGAGAAGATGCTAGAAAGAAAAAGACAAAGGGGAAAGGAAGAATATAAAGTCGAAGTAGAAAAAGCAATCAAAGAAGGTAGGGTTTGGGACGTGATAAATAGGGATAGAGGAAAAAGGTTAGTCCAAGGAGAAATAGAAGAAGGGAACGAGGTAACAAGAGAAGAAGTAAGTGAGGCAATAAATAGGTTAAAAAGAAACAAGGCGACAGGAGAATATGGGATGGAGAACGAAGCGATGAAGTTTGGAGGAGAAGGGATTAGGGATGGGATGTGGAAGGTCTGGAAAGGGGAAGGTTATCCAGAAGAGTAGACGACGGAACTGGTTGTACCGCTTGTCAAGAAATGGGAAGGGAAGAAGGTAGAGGAATACCGAGGGACTACTCTCACGTAAGTCGGCTCTGAAATATATGCAGAAATATTAAGAAAAAGGTTGGAGAGTCAGGCAGAAAAAAAGAAAGTATCCCACATAATCAGACGGGATTTATAATAGGGATGGAAACTATAGACAATACCTACGTACTTAACTACTTAGTTAACAGAAATTTGGGGAGAAAGAAAGGGAAATTAGTCACTTTGTTTGTAGATTTCAAAGCAGCTTTTGACACGGTGAACAGAAAAGTGCTGTGGCGGGCAATGAAAGAAAGCGGCGTAGAGGAAAAGTTAGTGGAGAGGATAAAGGAAATTTTTACTGAAACCAGGATTCAGATGAAAATAGGAAAGAAAAAAAGACAGGTTTTCTGGACAGGCATATGTCTGGAGCAAGGGTACCCTTTAAGAGCCTTACTATATTATATCCTGCTAGCAGACTTAGATAAGAAGCTACAGGAGAAAGGGAAAGAAGGAACGGTTCTCGGTAATAGCAAACTATACTCTCTAGCATATGCAGACGATGTAGTTCTGTTAGCAAAATTCGGAACAACAAAGCGAGAGGCAATTTGTGAAATTCAAAATAGGAAGAAGAAAGGAGAAAAATGAGAAGGGTTTGTAATATTCGAGAAGGGGTTATGGAGTGGCAAGACATAGAGTTAGAGCTATTAGTTAAACAAGGAGAAGAGAGATGGACAAAGATTATAGATTCCAGGTACAATAGATGGTATAGGATGGTCAAAGAGTTGACGGAACCAGAATATCTGCAGGAGTGAGAGCATTCAGATATTGAATGGATGACGAGGAGAATTTATGTAGAGTATATGGATACGAAATAGAGTCATTGGCACATGTATGAGAGAGACGTACAGGAGAGGAAGAGGGACATTTGAACGTGAATGAGTGTGTAAGATAGATCTTGGATTGTAATGGACAGGGAGTGATGTGGATAAGGAAATTGGAAGAAGTAAGGGAAAGCAAGGGAGTAGGGCAGTTCCAAACGGGTGATCCTGAAAAAGGACAGTAAAAAGCTAAAATTGTTTTCAATATTGTGGAAAATGCATTTTTTATGGTAAGAGGAAACGAAAGCCCTGGAAGCTTGCTCATTCTAAGAATTAATGTTACTATTTTTTATCCTACTTAATACGAAAAAGTAAAATATAAGTAGTAGTTAAGTTAGACGAAGGATGGCATTGTAAATATATGTACAGGGAGTGGAGGCCCTCAAACCCGTAAAAGGGAGAGATTAAATACATACATCTCAAAATCTTTTAAAATTATTAAGAAGATTCTACACATGTGTTCGAATTCTTTAAAATAAGTTTTTCCCATAGTTTTATTTTATTAATCTGTTTCTAAATGTAAAAAAGTGTTTAGGAATTATGTTATTGTAGCAAAATGTTAAGAAAAATTTATTCCACAAGATTGAATAATCTTTTACAATTTAAATGTTCTCTTCTATCAATAATAGTTTGAAACATTTAGAAATTAATTTTATCACGAAATAAAATTTTTCATATAGAAACTTCTATGTACAAAATGGATGATGCAGAAAAGTGAACAATTTTTATTAATGTATAAACGACTTGCGAAGAGTCACTGGTGCTTTTATTTACCCAGTGACGCAAAAATCTAGGGTTTCGACAACAATGTGTTGTATATTTTAGAGATGAGAGGCGACATAACAAAACCATTCAATCTTTATATAGTTTAATATCCCGACAAAAATTAATCAGGAAGTAATAAATCAATTAGTACAAAAAATAAAAATCAATAAACAATTATGTTCATTAAAACATTCAAAGAAACTTTACTTTATATTTTTGTAAAGGATAGAATCAGACGTTTTGTGGTTCGATTCCCAATGGAGTGAAAAGGATTAGGGTCTTTTTTTCAAGAAATAATTTTAGAATTTTTAATAACCTTTCATACTCATATCACATCATAAACATTTAAGAAAATATATAATTGTAATAGAGATAGCTCAAATAAAAATAAGCTTTTAATGTAAGACTTATATCCAATATTTAATTAATTCATGTTGCTTGATACAGGAACATTACATTCAGTCTTTATGTCATGTAATATTTTAAACGAATTGATTAGGTATTAAATAAATAATCTGTTTGTCAAGAAAAGCGTTAAAGAATTATTTTAATTTAATTAATCAAATAATTTTTACTTTCTATTTTTCTGAAAATTTTAATTATTATTGATTACCTTTTAAACTATTCTAGAACAAATTAAAATATATGTGTATGTTCCGATTATGTCGAAATTAGAGAATTTAAATCCGCACTGCATAACGTAACAAAAATGTACGGGAGACTAGGGTATTTTGGACAACGGGGAATGGCAAACTAGCGCAATATTTTTTTTCTTGTAGTGGTAGACAACTCCATATCACTGGCGTCAACTCGCCTCAAGTTAATTTTCCCGGCAGCGCTCGACTTGTCTACACGCAGCGTGATCTCGATTTTACAGAAAATAGAAATGTGAGTCTTCGTGATTATGTTTCTCACTTTTTGTTTGGTTTATTTTTACCACATTTTCCGAGAACCAACTCAGATAAATATGTTCATAATATTCGTAGAACCTTATGCCTTCGAAACAGACAAAAAATTTTGCATGAAGTTTGCATTGTGTTACTCTTATGCTGCCATATTGTGAAAACAGCGTTCGGGGAATTATGGACCACTTTTGTAGGGGAATTACGGATCAGTCAGTTCTTGACATTTGATAACCCATTTCGTGTATTTAATGTATGTAAGTGCCTTTTGATGCAAAATTTCAACACAGCATAAGTTTTTCCGCAATTTCTAATAATTTTTTGATTTTTTTTGGTTTTTGGTTTTTTCGATTTAAAAAAAAAACTGATAATAATTATACTTTCCGCTTCTTTATGATCAAACACCACCATCATTTTGAATTGAGAATGAAGTTTTGTAAACCACACCTTTTGATTTTTGCTCGATATAAAAAGTGGTCCCCAATTCCCCGAGAATTTTCAAAATCACAAAAACACCATTTTTGTGCTAAGTGATGTCTAGAGTTTCGTAACCGCTTGCTGCTAGCATTATTCGCCTGTGTCTGTAACCAGGGCACCTCCACGTGGTGACGGTGGGCAACGGATCCACATTGGCTGAGTCCCTGGGTAAACGGCGTTCATGCCGTCATGATCATGTCGTCATCATGCAACGGTAGCTCTTCATCAATGGATCACTTGGTTGGTCTAGAGTCTCATGCAACAAGGAAAAAAACCGCGAGCATTTCTAAATCGCATTCCTGCAAGAATAGCTCAGATTTATTCTGTTACATTTGCAGTAAATATGCAGTGAGCAGTTTGCGAAAATCAATCGAC
Organism: Belonocnema kinseyi; assembly: GCF_010883055.1. Classification (NCBI taxonomy): domain Eukaryota; kingdom Metazoa; phylum Arthropoda; class Insecta; order Hymenoptera; family Cynipidae; genus Belonocnema; species Belonocnema kinseyi. The sequence continues at coordinate 95,601,743 of NC_046666.1, forward strand.
GAGGAAGTGAAAAGTCTTTACGAAAAGTGTTTTGACCGTAAATTGCTGCACCAAGAAACAAAATGGGTTTCTCACGTCATTTGCAATTCCTGCAGATTTATGTTGTGTCGTCTAAAAAATTCAAACAACGAAAAGTACCGCAAGTACTCCACACCAACCACATGGAAAAAAACCGTTATTGCAAAAGACTGCTACTTTTGCATGAATTCCATCAAAGGGTTCAACGCTAAAAATAAAAATAACATTTCGTACATTAATGTGTGCACAGTCCCACAAGCAATTGAAATCAATAAAATTGCACGCCAGACTGTTTTAAGCGCTTTAGAAGATGATAGAATGTAAGTTGAAAGTCAACTTCATCCAGACGGTAGTGAAACCAGTGATCGAACAGAAAATAGTTATGATGATTCCGATGAAAATGACGAAAAAGATGACGAATATGGCGTGCATAAAATGAAATTAAGGGTTACAATATTAATGCCGCAACTAGAACTGAATGATTTTATTAGAGATCTTGGATTACTGAAAGACGGAACTGAATTGAAAAGCTTCTTGAAAAAGTTAGTTACACGAATGACAAATGGAGAATATGTTGTGATCTCAAGATCATAACAATGATATTAGGCCAACAATCGGGTTTCATGAGAGAGCCATGCTTTATATGCCTGTGGGATAGCAGAGATCGAGCCAATCATTACAGCAAAAAACATTGGCCTTTAAGAGATTCATTCAAACCTGGTTCTCATAATATCACCAACCAAAGCCTTGTTGATCCAGAAAAAATTTTACTACCACCCCTCCACATAAAGCTTGGGCTCATGAAGCAATTTGTCAAGGCGTTAGACGAAGATGAACAATGCTATAAGTATATATCCCTTAAATTCCCTAATGTTTCAGACGCTAAATTGAAAGAAGGAGTCTTTGATGGACCACAGATTCGAATATTGAGAGGAGATACAAATTTCGTGAGCCACATGACGAAAATTGAAATGGACGCTTGGGAAAGTTTTAAAGCAGTAAACGCAAATTTCCTCGGTGACAAAAAAAGTCCAGACTACGAGAATATTGTTGCGGAAATGATAAGAAACTACAAAAAGTTAGGCTGCTTGAAGAATTTAAAACTTCACTTTCTAGATTCCCATCTTGATAAGTTTCATCGTTCCTTCGAAGAAAAAAGGACACGTTATAGCAGGCAAAAAATAGACTGAAGTAGGTCTATAAATCAATTTAATTACGATAAAAAGCAAGATAAAATGTAAACACAAAAGATAGTATAAATATATCCCTTAAGTTTAAGAAAAGCAAAGAGAAAAAAATTTTGAATAAAACTCTTATTCATTTGCATGTTTAAGTTACAGTTCTACATTTTAATTGATACAAACATTGTCAGGTTAATTGAAATAGGGTCAATTCTACTTGTAGTTCTAAGATTCTTCAAATGAATAATGTGCGTCTAAATTTTTAACCACCTGTAGTACAATGAAATGAATTTTATTGTGTTACAACGGGAACACTTAAGGTAAGTTGTGTTGCGTTAAGCAAAATTTCGTTAGGTTCTGTTAAGTTAGATTCATTTGTAGGTTAAGATCGAGTTAACCTATTACATATAGCACACATTTAAAACTGAGAACCGTACGCTTACATAGCTACATGTCTGGTTGAATTTCATTCGGCTAGGTTAGGTTAGGTCGGGTTTTGTTAGGTTAGGATAGGTTAAGCCTCTATGTAGGTTAAGCCGAAGCTGAATGAAACGGTACCGCAAACACAACGGGACAACACAATGAGTTTAATTGTGTTACGTGGAGATAAGTTAGGTTAGGTTAGGTCAGATTTTTTTAGGTTAGGATAGGTTTGACCTCTTTGCAGGTTAAGCCCAAGCTGATTCAAACGGTACCGCAAACACAACGGGACAACACAATCAGTTTAATTGTTTCGTGAGGATAGTTTAGGTGGGGTTAGGCTAGATTAGATTTATTTCTAGGTTAGGCTCGAGTTGACCACTTCGATGTAGAACACATTTGCTACTGGGAAAATATGCTTTCAGAGCTTTACGTGTAGTTCAATAAATTTCTGTTAATTCAGGTTAGGTGAGGTCGGGTTCTGTCGGCTAAAGTTATGTTAAATAATTTGATATCAGGCAAGGGTTGATCCTTCACAGTTGTCGACATGTTTTTGAAGTGAAAATTTGCATCACTGGCATTATTTTGAAATTTATTTGCCTCAGTGCATGATTTTTCGTCATTTTTCGAGGTTATGGCTCAAACATGACGTGATGGGTGATTTTTGATACCGAATTTAAATTCAGCGCCCCAAAATCCATAGGAATAAGTCTTGTTACCAGATCCGCACACTTTTTTTGTGTAGCTGTGTAATCAATCGGTCATTTTACAAAAGAAAAACAATTTCAATATAATTCTCGTATAAAACATTTAAATAACTTTTATATACTTTATATATTTTTAAGTTGAACTTTCATTTTTTTAAATTTAATTTAATCATAAACTCTTAAACTGAATTAAAAAAATCTAAGTTTTAGTAGAATAATTTGATAATTAATTAATCAGTTCACGAAACAATTATTTTCATTAAAACTTTAAAATAATGTTTAAATTATAATCTCCTTACAATTTTGAAACAGCATTTTAACATGTTTTAACATGTTAAAATGCCGATGTTTTAAAAATGCCGAAAAATACCGATGTTTTAACAACATCGGTGGACTGTGGCCGAGGTTTCTGGTCGGAATCCGGCCAGCATCGTCCCACTGGGCTGGCCAGCGTGCGGCCATGAAGCGTGGCCATGGTATGGCCGAGCTGACCGTCCGTGGCTCGGCTGAGATCAGTTGGTGTTGCACAAGTTTTAAAAAAGTTGGATTTCAATTTCATTGCATTATAATAATTATAATAAAATGGTCTTATTACACCATTTGGATCTTGACTCAAGTCTCATACGATACGCCATTGAAATTTGAGCTTGTTGTACATCCTGATATACAGTAGGTAATTTATATATATTTTCTTTTAAGATACTTTAATAAACATATTGATAAATATATCTATATCTACATACTATGTATATTTAAGATCACAAACCTCCATTATCATCATCGTTCTCACTACTATCGGTCTTCGCAATACGAGACCTCTCACCAAGAATGCTGAATTTTCTGTACAAAAAGACTAATGTTTAATGAAGCAGTTTAATTTCCTAACGAAAATGATGATTTTCACAAAATTGTAGAATTTTCAACGTAATAATTAAATTTGAAACAAAAATGTTAAATTTGTTTTAAAATAGTTGAAATTTCAAACGAAAAAAGTGTAAATTCCAACCAAATAGTTGAATTTTTAACTATATTGTTAAATTTTTTACACAAAAGACGAATATTCTACAAAACATTTGACTTTGAAACCCACAAGGATAATTTTCTAACAAAGATGATAATTTTAAATAAATAAAGATCGATTTTTAACAAAGTAGTTTTTGAACTCTTAACCAATTAAATTTTCAACCAAATGGTTGAATTTTCAATAATTTTTTGACGAAAGTTAAAATTTTAATTTTCCACAAAAAAGGTCATTTTCAACCAAGAAAGATGAATTTTCTTCAAAACGTCCATCCGTTTTTCCAAAACATATTAAATTGTTATCCAAACGCAGCAAATTTCTATCCGGAAAAACGAAAGTTTAAAAACATAGTTCGATTTTCAAGAAATAACTGACATTTTCCACGAAGTAGTACATTTATATCACATTTATTTTATATTACATTTATATTACATTTATTTTATATTACATATTTTATATTTATATTACATTTATTTATATATACATTTATACGAAAGAGAGTTTAATTCCTTAACAAATAATTAGAATTTCTACATAAAGTTCATTTTCGACTAAGACAGATGAATTTTAAGTAAAAAGGGACAAATGTTCGACAGATCATTGGAATGTTCAACCTACAAAGGTAACTGGTTAAGAAAATAGTTTAATTTTCAACAAAAAACTTAAAATTTCAACAAAATAGTGGCATTTTGAACCAAATACTTTAATTTTCCACAGAATATTAAAATTTCAAATCAATAAATAAGATAAATTTTCAATCAAATAATCATTTTTTAATCAAAAAGTCTTTAATAAAATTATAGACAAAAAGTGGAATCGCTCAATAGGTGTCAAATTGTGTAAATAGTATTATTGGTGCGTCTGAGACCTCCCTACCGAAAAAAATCTTTGTGTATATACTAAAAATTCTTTAGGTCAAAGAACCTTAGAGAAATTCTCCGCAGGCACTCAGGTAGATATGTTTAAAGGTCCAGGAAGCTCTTTTAAATCGTCTGAAGGCTTTAAAATATCCTTTCCGAAATTAAATTAAGAATACGACCATAAATAACAAGCAGAGAGGCTATCTCAAGAGAGTAGCCGACATTCAAAGGTCCTTTGTTAAGCTGTCGGATTAAAATTTAGAAGTAGATTTTTTTAATTCCATAGTTAACAGCCTAAAACATAATAATTCGAAATCTACGGGTTTCGATGACTTCAAATATCTAACTTTTCTTTTAATGCTTAAAATTGGAATTAATAAATCGATTCTCGTAAATGGAATTAGATACGCCAAAAAAGGCAACATTTTTGAATTCAACTAGAAAATTGTATATCAGTATATAAGTTACAATTATAAATAATTATAATCAAAAAATTCATCAATTAAAAAAAAAGAGTGTTAATAATTTGAAGAGAAGTTTAAAAAGGGAGAGCGGATTAGCCACGACCAACTACTGTAAATAACTCTGCCCGCCCGGTACGTGACGAATACAAAAGGAACATTATATTACCGTCACACCACTCTTAAAATGAACACTAAAAGGATCTTGAAAAGAACCCAAATCTCTCAAACTATCTCCGAGACTATTTTGTTTCAAATCGACTTTGTTTATAGACTCAAATGGGCCAAGCTATTTCGCTAAAGAAAACTCAGAGATTTCTTTCGGTAGGGCTGTAAGAAAATATACCAATACTTATGGTGAAAAAGTATTATTGTAGGAAATTAATTGTTGGCATCCCAGTGGGCACACAAGTCCGAAACTTGTCCTATATACGTATTTCGGCGGACGTCTTAAGGACGTCCTGGGGACCTTTTAAAGACATGAAAAGATCCAAAGGATGTCTTAAATACGTCAAATCAAATGACATAAAGGTACATTCTAAGGACATCTTTAGGACGTCCCGGTGCCCACTGGGATATCAAGGTTGGAAAAGTTATTAGAATCATTAATTATTATTAGCATACATAATTTTCCTGAAGACATTATCAATATACTATAATTCGTATAAAAATGCCATGAAACACAAGAAAGAATACAATTGTGAATTCTAAAGTATTGTTACTTCAGGTTTTAAATATAGTAAATAAAAATAGTGTTTGAATATTTTAAAGCTAGAAAATGGACAGGAAACAAACATAGAATAAAACATACAATTGAAATTGAAATCACATTCAATAAAAACCTATACTTTTTACCTGCTCATCAAATCCAGATTACCCAAGATCCAAATCACTAGCGCAAACACTTATTAAGGTTTTCATTTCTTTTTGTCAAAGAAAGTAAGGCAAAACAGACGCAATGAAAATAACGAGACCGAAATCTACGTACAATGCCGGTCGATGCAAGTCGAACGAATTTGACTTCGAACACGTGGTCCGGCGCCACTCAGGGATGGGAGAACGCTGATATCTTTGACATGCGTATTAGTGATTCCTATGTACTTTTAGTTTGGTTTTTAAATACTTACCTTAATAATTCAGAAATAATCGATAATAACAGCTTACAAATAATACAAGAATATCTATGCATAAACATTTTTCACGATTTTTTCAGATTAAAAAATCAATTCGAGTTTCTGATTCAGTTATTTTTATTGAAAGTTATCTTATTGTCAACGATTACAAACAGCATCATGAGGTTTTACCAACCAGAACCCGGTCAGCCCCCGACTAGAGGTTTGGTATAAATTTTACCTAGGCAGCCTACGACCAGCGCACGGCTAGGCTCCTAAAAAACAAACAGAACCCGGCCAGCTCCCAACTAGCAACCTTGTTGTACCAGGGCTAACCCGGGCTATTTCCCCACGGAATATATTAAATATAAATAAGCTACTATTATACCACTTATGTCTAATATCCATAGGAAAATTAAAGTTTAGTCTTCATGTAATTAAATATTGTGAACAAATTAATCAGTTAATAATTTATTACTCTGTTAATACACATAAAATTTTTTGAAGAATTATTTGCTATGAGTCGTTCAAATAGTTTTTAATTTTTATTTTTATGAAAATTTGAATTATTAATAAACTTTCAAATAAATTCCAACATATTTAAAACATATGCAGACATAATTTTGAAAATTGTATTCCGAGAATCATTTATTTTCACAAATTTTTTTACCAATTGAAGCAAATATTCAATTATACAACCTTAAAGGTGATTCTCGATTTATGTACTTAATTGAAAAAAATATAATCCTTATGTAAATTAATATTGTGAAAAAATGTATAAGCTAATACATGATTAATCTGTTCATAAAATAAAAGGCATTAACCTATCATTTGCATTTGTTTAATGTTTATGTTTATGAATATTTAATTTTGCCAGATCAGGAATAGACAGAGAAGAATTGTTGGAAATAATGAATAGTTCAAGTTTTATTTCAAGTATAGAATACTTGGCAGACTAAGAACATTTTTGAGAACCACACAGATTACTCACTCGTTTATATAGACATTTTTGTAAGATGTAACATTCAATGTCTTTATTGAGTTCATCACTTTACTAATCCCAAAAGCTCGGGAAACGATTTGTCGCGATTCACTGCTGCTAGCACACTGGTTTTCTCAAGCGACGAGGCTATCATCACACACTCAAACTGAGAAATCAGGTGACTTCAAACATTCATTTAAATAATAAGGAAACCGAAAATAGCTTTGAAATAGGCGATGTCGATAAATTGAATAATTTTCAATCGCAGAAAATCTCATAAACAGGAAACATTAGAACTTTAAACATACCGCCGGCCTCGTGAGTGGTAACTGCACGATGAAAAGCAAACAATAAGTGCTTAATCGATTATTTGTCAACAACGCAAATGCCGTCCGCTGCAAAGAAACAGTATAAAAGTAAATAAAATTTTATAGTCTTAGCCGCCCGCCATAATCCACTAAGTTTACAGAATAATTTTTTTAAATCTAATTAACAATACCTGTTCAGATTTCGCTCATTTCTTTCGCTCTGACTGGTAACAGACAAATCTGAGTAATCGGACGTTTGTATTTCGAACTGGCAGTTTTTACGCGAACAGAACGTACTAAATCGTCCTTACCCTTATAACATTTAATTATACGGCCTAACACCATCTAGAAGACGGTAACGAATCATGTTTCACAAGAACGATATCACCAATCACAAGATTTAACTCTTTGTTGAACCATTTGTAGCGTTTTTGTAAAAACTGTAAATAATCAACAGTTCATCTTCTCTGGTAAATCTCTGAAATTTTTTGTGCTAACTGCCATCGATTTAAACGAATTTCCGAAGTAAATTCCAATGGGGATTCTGGAATGCTGGTCAAAGAGGCTCCAATCAGAAAATGCCCAGGTGTAAGATAGGAAAAGTCTTGAGGATTATTTGAAAAAGGGGCATTAGGATGGGAATTGAGGCAAGCTTCTATGCGAGTAAGAAGGGTATAAAACTCTTCGCATGTAATAGTATGTGCACCTACAATTCTTTTTAGATGGTGCTTAAAACTCTTAACTCCAGCCTCCCATAAACCACCAAAATGAGGAGCGAAAGGATGTATGAAATGCCTAGAAGTACCTTAAATTGCGAACTCATCATGCAAATTAGCATCCAGTCTAAGATTCAAAAGGCAATTTTTTAATACCCGGTCAGCACCGTGAAATGTCGTACCATTATCACTGTACAAGTGTACAGGTCTTCCTCGCCTTGAAGATAATCGCTGAAAGGTGGCGAGAAAAGCGGAAGATGAATAATCAGAAACAAGTTCTAAATGGACAGCTCGCGTACAACAACAGACGAAAAGCGCAACGTAAGTTTTGTAACTCTTCCTGCCACGACAAGGCAAGACTTTAAATCGTCCAGCCTGTCAAGGCAAGACTTACGATTGCCCAGCCAGTTAAGGCAAGACTTACGATAGTATTTCCAATGATGGTGAAACTAATTGCTTGTTTTCTTATGGAAACTTTCGCGCTTCATGTCAAACGATCGTTGAAGAGACTTTCGTTTATGACTAATAGGGTCTTTATCATTTCTTTACAAAGACCAGCAATAGTCGACCATCATTCTTACATTGCATCGACCTTGATAATGTTGCTCTTACTATACAATAGTTCTAAACTTTAGATCTCGATTGTTCCCTAAAAATTTCTGTACTACATCTTTGAAACTCAACCATGCATCCTTTTCAATAGATGTCATGGTTTTGATAAAGTCATCATCTTTGATAAGTTTTCTTGTATCAGGCCCAACAAAAATACCTTGCTTCACTTTGGCATCACTTAAATGCGGAAATGTAGATCTGATATAATTGAAACGTTCTCCTTCGGTGTTTAAAGCTTTCACAAATTGCTTCATTAACCCTAGTTTTATAAGAAGTAGTGGCAATAATACTTTCTCTCTGTCAACAAGACTTTTATTAAGAACATTATATTGACCAACTGTCCACTCTAATCTGTCTGGCCATTTCTCTGTTATCCAATGTTCATCCCTTGCACGAGTGTCAAAAAGCAAAGAAAACAAGGGTATTTAATGTTTCCTGATTGTAAACCTATTATAAGATTTATCATTCTGAAGTCACCACAAATAAGCCAATTATGGACATTGCATTTTTTTTATCAGGAGTAATTGGAAAGTATCATAAGATTTTTTCAGTGTAGTTGAGTCACCTACTGGAATTGCAGCGTACTTATTTCCATTATGTAAAAGTACTGCTTTTAGACTTTCTGTAGACGAATCTATGAAAAGACGCCAATCCTCTGGCTTATATAAGTTTATTTTATATAAATTAATGAGTCCTTCGATATCATTACAATACAAAATCCCACTATCTATTGAAAAGTACTTGATAAACTTTTCTTCTCTATTTCTGTAAACAGTTACTCTAGTGTCAGGTAACAATAGTTTCCTCTCTTTGATTCTTGAAGTGTAACACTTTTTACATCAGGGTAAACGATCTTCTACAAATACTTTTTAGAAAAACCTCCTGTTTTTCATAAGCAAAAGTAACAATCAGTATCATGATCGTTGGGCTCACGCCAAACAGGTGGTTGAATAACAGTCTGCGTCTTGATACTTTCATCTTCCTAATTTGACAAATTTAATCTACTAGGCAGTCTGATAAGTACCTGAAAATTCCAAGAGATGGCATTAGTATTCACTAATGTGAACCATTTTCGTCGAGCTTGATCCTTCAAATGACGCCTG
>NC_046666.1:95611343-95613647 GCF_010883055.1 Belonocnema kinseyi
TACGAGCACAGTTGATGCTGAACGATCTGGGCGCCCAAAAGAAGTCACTACACCAGAAAATGTCGAAAAAATCCATGATATGATGTTGAATGATCCCAAAGTCAAATTGAAAGAGGTAACTAATGCTGTAGGCATATCATTGGAACGTGTGGGCAATACCGTGCATTCAGTTTTGGGCATGAAGAAGCTCTGCGCGCGATGGGTGCCGCGTTTGCTCACAGTGGACCAAAAACGAATTCGTGTGACAAAGCGTATTAAGTTTCTTAGCGCAAGGAGTTCTTGAACTCATTTTTTTCTTATAAGGAACAGTAACATGGAAACTGTAAAACTCACTATATACCAAAATCACGATCGACACAAAATGTAACCACCTGACAGATTTCAAATACAAAAAGAATTTTATTACCAACGCATCCAACCGTTAGCCCGCCACTCAAACGTGGTCTCTAACACGGAAAGATTTGTAGCAAAAAACGAATTTCTTCACCTACGCATAACACGTCATAAAAGCGTCGCCAGCTCAGTGAGCCAACTAGGGATCGAAGACTGTCTGCGCCGTAGAACGGCGCGCACATACAGCGAATGTGAACATTAGAGAATGCACACAGAGTGCACAGAAGCATTCCGCGCAGTTCGTCTTCTTTTGTTTTATCAATGTGCGAAGTTTGGTTCCAAACCACTGCACGCTTTTTTGTTGTTATTTTGTGCGGGATCCTTTGTTCTTTTTTAAAGCCCTAAATTCTGGCCGCCATATTGGATCTTCTGGGAGTTATAAAAAAAACTGATACCGGCAATAGAAAGGACACTCTCGAAAACCCATGAGTTAATATTTTGAAGAAAAAATATCGTACCGTCAGCAATAGAGAATGCGTTGTATAAATCTGAACACCTCAGCGTTAATGGGTTAAAACGCTGAAATAAAAAATTCCAATTACAATATTTTGGTGAAAAATAAAGATATCCTAATAAGTCCAAGTATCTTTAAAAGGAAAAGCTTAGTACTTTCAAATTGCATAAGAGCTTTTGTGGTAGACGTTTTTGTTGTTCGGTTACATAACCTCAAAAACAACTAAAAAACGCATTTTTTGCACTCTTAGGTTAGGATATCTTGAAAACCTGACGTACGCGAGCAATTTTGAGCTCGAATTCGGATTCAGCGCATCAAAATCCTTCGGAAATGTTAGGTCTGGTCTCTGGCTTTAAAAGGACTCCGCACTAAATGTATGGGAAAATGGCTTTCGGTGGATTTTTCTGAAACTTTGTAATTTTTAAGGTTATAAGTGCCGGATGAAATATTCGTTAAAAAAATCCAAAAAATGGACAGTTTTAGCGCTATGCGACGCCAAGCGCTCATGATCAGTGAATAAAACGAACTACAACAGATTTTGTTACAAAAGCGATGTCAACATAAAAATCACGGTTCAAATCGTGGTGTGTCATATTTTCGCCTACACCGTTCACTCATATAGCGGGCTTCTCAAAACGATCAAACGCTAAGCGCCCAAGATTTTAAATTAACTAATTAATCACTTCTTTAAAAGCAGAAATGGTACCCAAAGTAACATTAGTAACTAGTACGCACATACCGATAATAACCTTCTACCCTTCGCAAGAGGGTTGAACGCTAAGCGCTCAAGATCAGTGAATAAAACCATTCCTAGTAACTTTAACGACAAAAGCGATGTCACTATAAGAATCACGCATCAGAAAGTAGTCAGTAATATGTTTAGCCAAACCAATGAGTTATATTGCGCGCTTCTCGAAACGATCAAACGCTAAGCGCCCTAGATTTGAACTTGACTAAGTAATTACTTTTTTAAAGACAGAAATGGCATCCAAAGTAACATTAGTAACTAGTGCGCACATCGATAATAACAGTGTACCCTTCGCCAGAGGACCGAACGCTAAACCCCCATGATCAGCTAATAGAACCAATCCTAGTAGCTTTAGCGACACAAGCGATGTCTGTATACGAAAGAGGCATCAAGAAGTGGTCAATAACATATTTAGCCAAACCAATGACAATATGAGTCAACACCGTTGACTCATATAGCGCGCTTCTCAGCACGGGCAAACGCTAAGCGCAGAAGATTTGAACTTGACTAAGAAATCACTTTTTCAAAAGCCTTTCACAAAAGAAATGACAGACAAACATACCGTCGTCGATGGAAATAATGAGTGAATTCTGCATGATGAACGCCTGTCACTTTTTAAAGCAAAAAGCGAACGACTTCAGAATGAGCGACGAAGTGAAAGTAGGCCTAATGACTTTAAAAATGTTGAAACCTCGGCATTCACTTATTA
>NC_046666.1:95613747-95619140 GCF_010883055.1 Belonocnema kinseyi
ATGCGCGCGCGCGCGTGTGTGTGTGTGTGTGTGGCATTCCACACAAAATTAGCCACCAAATTTTGTTTTCCATTTAAAATTTTTTCCGGTTTATTACTCAAAAATATTCGATACGTATTTTTTTATTTCAATATGATACGCGAAATTTTCGAGAAATGATTTTTTCAAGTTCCGCGTTAACAAAAAAGAGCATTTTTTGAACCGCTTATACTAAAAAATGTAATGAAGATACAAAAATTCGTCCAAGACATGAAACTCGCGTCTTTTCCTCAGCTTTCAAATAAGCTATACCGAAAAACACCTTATTATTTATTTAATAAAAAAAGTTTAAAGTTAATAAACAAATAGTAATTTCTCAAACTTGGACCTAAATTTTTTTCTTTTTTTTTTTAATTGAAAAATGTAGCTCAAACGCTTTTTTCAATGCAACCCATAAGCGCTGAATTGAATTCAATTGTAAACTCGCAATGCTGCTATATTATAAATGATGGGATTTCATACGATTTAAAATACTAGGTAGAAAATTTTTAACGACGTTGAGACTCAAATTATAAATTGTGGTAAGTTTTTTATTATACTTGAAATCGTACTATAAATTGTTATGATTTTTTAACTGTAATTTCTACTTTTTCGTCAAATATTCGAAAAAGTAACTGCACTATTTCTTAAATTTTTATTGACGTTTCACTTATGGTTTACAAAAACTTAATGTTTCAAAAGCGTCATTGGAAGATAAAACTTTCATTCTCAATTCGTTTTCTCCGTGTGGCTTAACTTAGTGAAACGATTATGTTCCTGAAATGATTTTACATCAGGATTTCTTGTTGCAAAAGCAAGGAATCTCGTAAAGAAAAAAGGGATTTTAGCGATTCCGTGAACAAAAAGTAATATCTCCTTTTTTATCAAGCCATTGATGTCTTTTTCTTGAAAATTAATTAATTTTATTTTTTTCACAGAAAAACCGTTTTCTCCCAAAATAATAATTAAAGTTAAACAATTTTACGAACGTGATGATGTAAGTGTAATTATGCCAGGTCAAAAGGACAGGAAATCGGTAAAAACAGATGGGAAAAAATGCATTATTCAAAAAAGATTAATTTTTGAGCATCTTCAAGATGTTTATAAACGTTTCACACGTGAAAATGAAGGGATCAAAATAAGTTTTTCAAAAATTTGCTCACGCCGACCCGAGCACTGTATTTTGCTGGTACTGGTGGGACGCACAATGTTTGTCTGTGTCCCATTCACGAAAATATGAGACTGATGACTTCAGGTAATAAACAGTAAATATCTGAGATTTTTTGTAACGTTAAGATTCCCTTTGTTTTTAGGCAGTCAATTGGTTTAATTAATGGAAAGAAACAATTATCGTGTTTCGTAGTATGAAGATATTTTGCTACGATTTTTATGTGAAAATCCTAGAGAAGAAGGTTTTTTTGGCAATGTGAAAATTGTCCAACTACCGATCAAATGTCACAAAAATTACCGCAGTTTTCAAAAAGAATGGAGTAAATAATATCGCGCACAAACAATGGGGTACGAAACCAAAAAAAACTTTGGAAAAAATAACAATAGCTAAGATCGTTTTGTATAAAGTACTTCGTTGTTTATCAGAGAAATCGGAATAATTTTTACAATACTCCAGTTTCTTATCGAATATGAAAGCCTTGAATACATGGAACCTCTCCAAGAAAAGTAATTGGATAGTTTTCCACAAACTGCGTATGTGCCTCATCACCCTATCTTAAGAGAAAATAGTTCCACTACTAATAAGTTGAGGGTTGTTTTCAACGCTTCCAGTTTAACTTCCAATAATTCTTCCTTAAATTCTCATCTTTACATCGGTACCAAGATTCTCAATGATATGGTTTCAATCATTATGAATTGGAGATCACATCGCTTTGTTTATATGGCTGACATTGAAAAAATGTTTAGACAAATTCTAGTTGACTCTCGGGATTGCAACTATCAAAGAATTGCCTGGATTTCTCCTGATAAGAGGCTTGTCGCTTATAGACTTTTAGCCGTTACATACGGTACTGCCTGTGCTCCTTATTTGACTAACAAAGTGGTTAAGCAGTTAGCTTATGATGAAGGAAATAGATTTCCTTTAGCCCAAACCAAACTGGCGTGAGCTCAAGCAACACTCTTATTAGAAGCTGGCAGTTTCCATTTGCGAAAATGGGCTGCAAATGAACCCGAAATATTGGCCAGTGTTTGTTGCCAATGAGTTTCCCTAATTCATGAGCTGGTACCCTACGCGAAATGGCGATACATTTCTACTAAAGATAACACAGGCCGACAAAGGACCCCGTACTAAATGTATGGGGAAATGGCTTTCGGTGGATTTAGCTGAAACTTTGTAATTTTTAAGGTTATAAGTGCCGGATGAAATATCCGTAAAAAAAATTAAAAGAAATGGACAGTTTTAGCGCTATGCGGCGCTAAGCGCTCAAGATCAGTGAATAAAACGAATCACAACAGATTTTGTTACAAAAGCGATGTCAACATAGAAATCACTGTTCAGATCGTGGTCTGTCATATTTTCGCCCACACCGTTGATTCATATAGCGCGCTTCTCAAAGCAGTCTAATGCTAAGCGCCCAAGATTTTAACTTGATTAATTCATCACTTTTTTAAAGGCAGAAATGGTACCCAAAGTAACATTAGTAACTAGTGCTTACATTCCGCTAATTACATTGTACTGTTCTCAAGAGTGCCGAACGCTAAGTGCTCATGATCAGTGAATAGAACGATTCACAATAGATTTAGTTACAAAAGCGATGTCAACATAAAAATCACGGTTCAGATCGTGGTCTGTCATATTTTCGCCTGCACCGTTGACTCATATAGCGCGCTTCTCAAAACGATCAAATGCTAAGCGCCCAAGATTTTAACTTGACTAATTAATCACTTCTTTAAAGGAAGAAATGGTAGCCAAAGTAACATTTGTAACTAGTGCGCACATTCCGATAATAACAGTGTACCCTTCGCAAGAGGGCCGAACGCTAAGCACCCATGATCAGCGAATAGAACCAATCCCAGTAGCTTTTGCGAAATATTAAACTATATCTGGCTCTTGATTTGAGTTCGCTTGTTCACCTCTATTAGCAGCGTCTAGAATTCTTTGTAGCAAGGAAGTTTCAGGATACTTTACGTGTTGCTGGTGACGTGTATAACCCAGGAACCATAAAACGCTTGCAATATGTGCGCAAGTGCCAAGAGTTCTGGCCCCTGACTTACATGTGCAGTAATAACCGAGAACGTTTCGCTATTGTCTGGTCCTATGTCATTGATCTCATTGAACGCTATCCACAGCTGGTACCTTGTCGCATTTATGAAACGAGAAAATACTCGTACTCTGATCAAACGAGGTTCATTAAGTCGCGTATCTAGTTGAAACTCCTCATCTTCTTCTCGTTGTAGCTTGTCTTGAACGTAAGAGAGGGCAAGTTCTACTTAATACACGCCAATTATTATGTCGCGTATTTCTTCCAATGTAAGGCGAGGAAATTGTGGTACTTGAAGTTCATGCAGGCGATTCCAATTTTCATTTTCGTAGCGCATATTGTCCACTTCTACGCGCGCTTGAACAATATTTGGCTCACGAGCTCTCGCTATATATTCTCTTGCAAGCTCTGCTCTAGCGCCTTGCATCTCGATAACAGGATGGTATTGATTAATTATGACACCAGCAATACGAAAGAAGTCCCTTAGATTGTGTGCATGAGCCATCGGAATGGTTTTCTCGAAGAAATTGAAAATTGACTTTATGTGGCCATTTCTGGATTCCACTATCCATCTAGATTTCGTTATTAGCCGAGCATCGTTTGCTTCTTCCGTTACCAATTGACTCTGTCCTTGTTGGAGAAATTTTGGTATCTTGGACACAATTCCTAAGCGTTCTAAAAGTGGTTGGGCATCTCTATATCCACGGTCCTCTATAAAAATATCACCAATGTCGAAAAATTCTCTCATACCTTTCACATCTCTTTCAAATTCGTTAATGAGCATTTGTGCGTCATTGTCTCGTGAGTCAGAAAAATATGGTACTTGTATTTCAAGTATGTATCCGTCTGGAGCAACAGTGAGAGCAGGTTTTACCAAGTAACGTCCTTTATGTTTGCAGAATGACTGTCATAGTACGTGAAAGTTACTGCTCTTCTGCATGTAAGCGTAAGTTCCATCGATGATAGCAATAGTTCTGGGAATTCCTGGTTGTGGATTATAAAGTTCATTGGCGAATGATGACACGTGTCTTTTAATGAACTCCTCTCTGCTTATCGCATTAGATCCAGTGTTACCGGGCACAAATTTCTGCATTAAAGACTCTCTTACAGTAGAAATGGCCATGCTTGTAGCTTGCCGGCTCGAATAATGAAAAATCACTTTCAGAAATTCATCAGAAAGACCTTGACGCATTTTGCAAAGGAAAGCCAGCAGATCCTTTTTCCTCACGTATCTGGCACCATGTCCATGTAACTGCGGAATAGGATCACAAAATGCATACAATTTTCTAAATTGTTCATTTGTTACAGGAGCAATAGCTTCAAACTCTTCATCAGTGAAACTATCCTCATAATTAAACGCCGCGGCCGCATGAACATTTGCTTCGTTACGAAGTTGCTGCAAAAACAGAAGTAACTGCTGTCCCGGAATCCTATACGGTCTATTAATCGCTTGTAGTCCAAGAAGCAAGGGGCCTAAGATGAAACCATGTTCATCCAAATGATTTGAGCATTCTCTTGTTTCTTCTGGAATGAAAATGTCCATGACAATAAAAGCGTTAACTCTACATTCAATTGAAAGTCTTGGAGTATTAACATCAGCATTACAGAACATGAACGTTTGCCTGCCTGTTTGTGTAAGAACATTCAGTCTTAAACAGCCTGGGTCACGTTGGAGCTCCTCTATCTCATTGTGAATCGATTGATTGCAATTGAGACATAACCTACTCTCATCGGCGACTTCAAGTGGTGATCTTCGAAGTTGAAGGCGTCTAAAAATTTCAATGTTTTGCCTATCAGGATTATTATTTCCATCAATTCGAGCTATTTGTCCTGGTTGATAGACTCTACCGCACACATAGCAATTAACTCGAACTCTAAATGCCATTTTTTAAACCATGAGAGAAACAAGCTCTTATGGTCTTTAAAGGCAGAGGAATATATTAATAAAACAAAAGAAAAATTTAGAAACAACAAAACAAATAAACACAAGAAACTAAACACAAAACAGGAATAATAAATACAACACAATTAATACAGAAGGGAACAGATAAGAATTTTTTTTCCTAAGCTTACCAATAAAATTACTGTCCGCTCTCGAGACCTTTCACAAAAGAAATGACAAGCATACCATCGTCAATGGAAATAATAAGTGAATGCTGTTTA
>NC_046666.1:95619240-95630270 GCF_010883055.1 Belonocnema kinseyi
TAATAAAAAATAAATACCAAGATTATAATCTAATCATTGGAATATATTTTCAGGGTAGGAAAGAAGTACCTATAAATAATTATATATTATATATATTATATATACCTATATAAATAATTATTGATTATGATGACACTATGAATTTAAAATAACTGAACATACTTTGGAAATTCTTTTTAAATTTGTATGGTACGTAGTTCAAAGCACTTAAGTTTGATAATTAGCACTATTTATGAAAAATAAACATTTCTCAAACAATTCATTTTTCATGCATCTTCATGATGACGAAATGCGACTCATAAAGCTCGCAGCACGTGTCTATGTCCCGTGATGGCGTAATGCGACTCATAACGCTCGCACCTAAGTGACCATCATTCGATACTGGTGACATGCATGCGTTCTGGCACGCATTGCATGCGGATGACATGCGTCGCACGAATTGTTATCTGGGTCTAAATCTGTGACTTCTTCCATTGTCAGCTTAGAAGGAAATAACAGCCGTAGCAACAGGGAATTATGTCTCCTACCGCACTTGTAACATTTGAATTTACTATCACAATTATGAGGTCGATGTCCGGGCGTTAGACAATTATAACAACAACGATTATTTGTAGCAACTTCCCTACGCCTGTCCACAGACAGAGCTTTGAAATGGTTGAATTTAAATAAAGAGCGATTATCCTTACAAAGGAGACACTTTGAGCTAGAAGTTGCATGGTGGCTCCTAACTCCCGATTGTTTTGAAGCCTACTCTTTTCTTGAGAACTTGCACCAGATTTTGAAGCTTTAATAGCCTGCAAAATACGTATGCGAGTCTTCAAAAATGAGTCAAGTTGTTGATGAGTAGGATAATCAGTGCTAGAATCAATATGCATCTCCCATTCCTTAAAAGTACCAATATCAAACTTTTTAACCATTATAAAAACAAGTAAATCACTTCAATGTTCTGTTAAGCGTTTAATATTTTTGAAAGCCGCTAATGACTCATTTCTTTTATCGCGTAAGTTTTTTAAGTCTTCCAGAATATTATTCGACACATTAGGAAGATTGATAAAAGCTTACAAATGAGTTGAGAATAAAGATCTCTTGTTGTCAAATCTAGACTTTAGCGACTCCCAAGTGGAGATCAAGTTAGCATCAGTTATCGAAACATGTCTTAAAAACACCTTCAGCTTATCCCTTTAAGAACGATTTCAAATAGTGTAATCTTGTTACATTTGACAAGGAATCGTTTTAAATTATAAGAGTATTAAATAAATCACGAAAATTCTCCCAATCCTTGTAGTCTCCTGAAAACTCCGGTAGTGATCTGAGGAAGTTTAACAGGCAAGGAATCATGACGAATAACTTGAGACTGATTTAAAATTTCATTGGCCTTAGTATCAGGAGTAAGCAAGACCAATTGATTATATGAAAAATCTCGCACATTGAGATAAGCATCTTCAACAGCGAGATATTTAGACTTTGTGAAATATTCCAATTTCTCACGCTCAGCCGACGTAGTTCCAGATTTAATTTACAGATGCAGGGTTTCACAACTCTTCCAGCTTTGTTCAAGAAGTTCTATCCGTGATTTGACAGTATCCACTGTTAGATTGGCTTTTCCAATTTTCTTAAAATTCGTTTCAGTGCGTAGAATAGCCTGAGAAATATCTGATAACTCAGAGAATAATGGATCCATTTTTAAAAAAGGAGCAATTTAAATTGAATATTGCTGATAATTAAGCTAACATTGAAAAGTCTTAATTTGCAAACTAAAGAACTGATTTACTTTAGTTTTAAAGTTCTGTGACAAGGCGAGCAAATTTGAGTGTGCGAGAGCCTAATTATCAATAAAATGTCAATAAATCATCACTGAAAGACTACGGTCTGAATTATTGTTTTGTTCGACAGAATGTGCCTCTCTCATTATGGATACATTAAAGTTGTCATCTTACCGCTGGAGAAGGTTAGAAATCGATGAAGTCTAAAATTAAATGCGTCGACAATCATCCAAGTATCAGCTGGCAAACCTGTTATTTCTTCATTCAGGTGAAGAATAATGAAAGACCGATCCAGTGAAGAATGACAGCATGAAAGATTACAGTACAGACTGTTTGGAGAAGGACGACTGCCTTACAGTAAGTGCGAAGATGTTGTCACCAGCTTATAGCCTTGCTATGTGATCTTAAGCCGTCATATTTTCCACCTAGTTCATGTGCTTTCACTCAATAAAATTTCTCACTTTCGTCTTTTCTGTATTAATTTTACACTTTTGAATGTTCGTTCACAATCTTCTACCCGGCTGGAAGGGCCATTTTTTAAAATGTTTATGTTTATAAATATTTAAATTTGCCAGATCAGGAATAGACAGAGAAGAATCGTTAGAAATAATGAATAGTTCAAGTTTTACTTCAAGCATAGAATACTTGGCAGACTAAGACTATTTTTGAGAACCACACAAATCACTCACTCGTTTATAGAGACATTTTTGTAAGATGTAAGATTTAATGTCTTTACTGAGTTAATCACTTTCCTGATCCGAAAAGATCGGGCAATGTTCTTTCGCGGTTGACTGCTGCTCGCACACGTAACCTTAAACATTCATTTAAATAATAAGGAAACCGAAAATAGCTTTGAAATAGGCGACGTCGATAAATTGAATAATTTTCATTCGCAGAAAATCTCATAAACACGAAACATTAGAACTTTAAACACCATTCAAACATTGAAATAACTTTTATTCTACGTCTTTTTAATAATGTGAAATTTTATTTATAAAAATTTCATTTATCAGTGATTTTTAATATTACTTTAAGGAAGAAAATTAAAACATATTTCCACATAATTTTGAAAATTGAATTGAAATACTAATCTCAAAACAGCAGCATTATTCTAAAAAAATTGTTAAATCTTGAATTATATTTACTTAAAATTCACTGCAGTACTTATGTCCAAATTACATATTTATGTTATGTGATAAGTTTTCTGCTGTATTTAGTTAAGTCTGCTTATTAAATTTGTAGCAAATTCAAGTTAAAATTTAACGATTTAAACTCTGGACACTTGCGTCTGTAGACTTCAGAGCCGCTACACTGATTTTTCAGACTCTATACCATGTCGTTCTATCTACTTTAACTTCAACAGAAGTAGAATAATCGGCGTCTTATAACATCATACCAACGACATCGAACTGTGAAACACTCAACCAGGAATTCTGATAATCTCTATCTCTATATTTTCTTTCACATCAAATAACTTTATTGTTCATTAATTTATTCATTGATCTGTATACAAAAAATACAAACCCAAAAAAAAAATAAAAACCCAAAAGCCATCAATACTCATCAAAACCCCACCGATAGAAATCTCTGAGTGTATTCTAAAGATTCTCTAGAATTCGATCATAAATAACAATCAGAGAGGCTATATCAATAGAGTAGCCGACACTCAAGGGTCCTTTGTCAAGCTTTCGGATTAGAATTTTGAAGTAGATTTTTTAAATTTCATAGTTAACAGCCGAAAACATAATAATTCGGAATCTACGGGTTTCGATGTTTTCAGATATTTAACTTTTTTTATTAAATGCTTAAAATTGGAATTAATACGACGTTTCTCGTAAATGGAAGGAGGTGCGCCAAAAAAGACAACATTTTTTAATCCAACTAGAAAACTGTATATTAGTATATAAGTTATAATTTTAAATAAGTATGATGAGAAAATTCATTAAAAAGAATTTTAATAATTTAAAGAGAAATTTAAAAAGTGAGAGTTATGTTACCGTTGCACCACTCTTAAAAGGACCTTGAAAAGGACCCAACTCTCAGACTATCTCAGAGACTAAATCGTTTCAAATCGACTTTGATTATAGTCTCAAATGGGCCAGACTATTTCGCTAGAGAATACTCATAGATTTCCATCGGCAGGGAAGCATAAACAAAGAAGTTATAAATGCTCAAAAAAGAAATATGTTCAAGAACATTAAACAAAAAAGGTCTTAGAGTAACCTTGATTAGAATGGGGGAAGGTGACACTATCAGGAAAATTGCAGAAAGATTTAAAGTACCTAAGAGTACGCTGTTCAATAAATCGAAAAATCACTCTCCGATTGAGTATAGAAAAGGCCTACCTGCGATACTTCCAAGTGAAGAAGAAAATTAAATTGTTAAATGGATAAGAGGCTGTGTAACATCATCCTGATGTAACTTTGACATAAGTGCCAAATTTAACTAGTAGATATAGATCCTTCTCAGCACTACAGCTGTAATGAATCTACGTTTCAGCTATGTCCATAAAGTGATAAAGTCTTAGGAGAAAAAGGTGCACCGACTGCTTATGGTGTTTGTGGAAGGAACGATCAGGAATGTCTGACAGTTCTTGTTACAGTGAGTGATTCAGAACCAGAAGCAATGCCACCCCCAATGATTTTATTCGAGGGTTAGGCTGCTCTGAAATAAGAACTGATATCCAAAATGCCGGTAATAAGCGTAGAATAGAGAAAAATTAATATTTTCAGATTTCAGCGCATAAGTGAAGATTATCCTATTATTTTGAATGGGCGATTTTCCATCTGTCTAAAATGCCACAATAAGAATAAGATACCTCCTAAACTTATTCACTTCTATTTCCATAGCGAGCACCACACATTTTTCTACTCTCCCAAGGTGAACGTGTTTTCAATATGTTTAATTCCTTCTAATTGTTCCGGTAACACACCTCACAGAGATATTTTTTATTCCTCAGAAGTGGTCCTATTTTGATTTAATTTAATTCCTTCTAATTAGTTCACAAAATATGTCTTATAAGTTGTTTTAATTCCTTCATGCGGAATGTAAATTCTGAAATTCTAATTCTCATCAATTAAACTCTGCCTCTCTAGAGTTAAAATTATTTAAATACACACATTTGAATAGATTTCTTTGTTGCATTTTTGAAGACGTCTAAATAAATTATTAAAACATAAATAAATATAATTTGAATATTTTCCGAATTTATAAGCTATAAAAAGATTTAATAATGCAAAATAGGTTAAATAAATGCTTTCGTTAGATTTTACAAAGTCGATTGAGGTGAATAGGATTTGCACTTTTTCTGTTCCCGTGGGGGATTTTTAGACGGAGGAAAAATCGCGTATTCATAGGAATACAAATTCTTAATTTTTCTGAATTCAACGCCTGTTACCGGGACATCTGCATCGTGGGGAGTTGGTTTAACTGAAACTGGATGGATGAAATTAGATAGTTTTTACTGTTATGTAGCTAATGTTTCTTTTTTGAGTGCTGAAAGAGAAAAATATTGAGTTTCCAGTTTTATTATACTTGCATGGGAATTCATCGCACATCACTGTACCACTGTATAAATTTTGTAAAGAGAATAGAATTTTACCAGTGCCCTTATTCCCAGACTCCACATCTTTTTTGCAACCGCTAGATGTTGCATGGAGGATTGAAAATAATATTGTCAATGTATAAAAAGACATTTATTCTCCTGTATGGGGAATGGTTTCTGCTGAAATTAATCTTGGTGACATCGTAATGAGTGGATTAGAAAGATGTGGATTATGCCCATTTAATCCAGATGCTCCCAATTATAATCTTCTTTAAGGAGGGAAGAAAATCTAAACAAACTCAACAGATTGAAGCAGATGTTTCATTGGATAATGAAGCATTTGGATGAAAGTGAAGTTTCTTTACTTGAAAAATTAACCTTGTCAGATAAAATTTACATGAATCGAAGATAACTTTCGATTTTTAACCTTGTTTGAATAATCTTGCACCTAATAATAGCTCCATTTTTATTCGAGATGTAACGAGAGTTACGACGCCAGCGCTATCTATCGTCGTTTAACTTCATTAAATTGGAGAGAAATGTGGATTCCCATCTGTCAGTTGCTTTTTGCGCTTTTTGCTAAATCATATAAAATAAGTTATAATTTGTTTACAATAGTGTAATTTATTTCGGAGGAGATATATCAGCAAGAAGAAATTTTTTTCGCGATATCTATTGCTAGTTCTACACGTTTTACAGAAATTTTCTCACTTCAGCGTGATGCAGTACACTTTCAGAACTTTCCTCTTAACGATAAAGTCGGTCCTTTAATCATTAAAGTAGAATACTTTAAAAGCAGATTCGTTTCACTCTTAAACGATGTAGGTTGACGCTGAAATGATGTCGACTAAATCATAGAGCCACGTCTCATCATATTTAGAAGACAATCACTTATTCAGATACAAGCAACCTTCTCGGTAATAAGTTTTAAAGTTTTTAAGTTTAATAAGTTTTTTTTTTTAAACAGTTTTCTATTCTCCCAAAGAGAACGTGTTTTCAACATATTTAATTCCTTCTAATTGTACCGGTAACGCACATCGCAGGGATATTTTTTATTCCTCAGAAGTAGTCATGTTTTTATTTTATTTAATTCCTTCTAATAAGTCCACAAAATATGTGTAATAAGTTGTTTTAATTCATTCATGCGGAATGTAAATTCTGAAATTTTAATTCTCACCAATTTAACTCAGCCTCTCTAGAGTTAAAATGATTTAAATTCACACATTTGCATAGATTTCTTTGTTGCATTTTTAAGACGTTTAAATAAATGATTAAAACATAAATAAATATAAATTTGAATATTTTTCGAATTTATAAGTAGTAAAAAGATTTAATAATGAAAAAAATGTTAAATAAATGCTTTCGTTAGATTTTACTAAGTCGATTGAAATGAATAGGATTTACACTTTTCCTGTTCCCGTTAGGGTATTTTTAGACGGAGGAAAAATCGCGTATTCATAGGAATACAAATTCTTAATTTTTCTAAATTCAACGCTTGTTACCGGGTTTCACGAATAAATGCTCGTAAGTTATTTTACAGCCAGAGTACTTCTTATTTGAAAACAGATCCTTTAACGGTTAAAGTGCGAGTCTTTTAATCAAGAATTATTTCAACGATAAGCGATTCTACTGTAACGCGCAGAGGGTGCAGTTTAACGGTTAAAATGCGACGTACTCTTACATTCTCCGAAATATTCTCCATCGTAGGATAAACTTTCGCCAAATTGTATGCAAACTTTAACAGCGGAAATTTTACATCCAAACAAATTTTTAATTAGTTTTACCTGCATATACTAAAAAAAGTTTTTCTTACAGAAACTTTGGTAATGAAATTTTTTTATCAGTAGCTGAATGCTCTGAACCAATGGTAAACAGTCCACAGCCGAATTCATCCAGCAATAACACTGAATATGATTTAGATCCGGAAGCTGAAGGTAACTACTTATTCTACTCTCATATTACTATTATTTATTGTAAATAGCTATATATTAATTTAATTCCATTTTTAAACGTTCCTGTTCTGAAATATTTGAATTTTTAAATGAACAAAGAAAATGCTGTACTAAAGAATAAAAATAGAAAATCAATTTTCCAAAACATTGGTGATTTTAAACTTTGTTTAACAGATGTGAGTCCTGTTCAAATGTCAATAAGTAAACCGACTTACATAGTCAATGCCAAAACAAACTATTCTACGAATATTAGTGAAAATTCATTATCTGACAATGTGTTTATAAAGACGCAACTAGATACATCTGGAGAGATTTTTAATTTACCGTTACTAAATGAATATATATGACTCACTTTGTTTATACGTTTTATCATTAATTTTTAAAAAATGCTGTAGATGAGTTGCATTTGTATCTCTTTCGAATGGATCATCAAATTCACCTGTCTATCACGAAGAGAATGAAAAAATTCAAAATGAAAAAAATGGTTCTAGTGACAAAATAATTCCTAAAAGAAGTGTTTTTTATGGTATGCCATGCTATAGAGATTTTCTTTAAAAATATTTATTTATTCACTGATTTACTTATTTCAATTTATTAAATACATTTTTATATTGTTATGGAATTGCAAAATGTAACTAATGGCTTTAATACCGATTGTATACATGGAAAAGATAGTGTACCAGGTAATGGATATTTGTTAAGCATATATTTATGATTACAAGAATTTTTATATGTATTACAAATAATTATACTTTTGTAGGTATTGAAAATGATCCTGAAAGTTTAGCTTTCAAAAATGCTTTTCATTATCCGGATGTTGATAAAAGTAGAAAGAAGAGAAGGCGAATTCCTGCAGCCCCAAGCGCTGATAATGTTATGAAATATCTAGAGTTAAAAGATCAACAAAACATCAGCCGCCTCGCGGGCACAGTCTCTCACAACAGTAATTTGGTGATTGTGAATTCTCTGTTGTTAAAGCTCCTTTGGCTTTAACGAACACATTCTCGTCACGTATCTCGTGCTTCGCACTCGAGTTTATCCCTGCAATTTTATATAATTCGCTTAAATGTATATTATTATCATTTGTAACTTGCATTGGTATTATAAAAGACGAAGTTTCATTGTCTCGTTTAAAAAAAATGCGCATTCTTTTAAAAAAGTTTTGTTATTAAAAGTTTAATTACAACTTTTGTCGTTTTTTCATAAACTGAATTTGCTTATTTCCAATGTTTTCCTTATGATTTAAACTTTACACTTACGGCCTACCTTATTGCAAATACCTATATAGGTCACTAATAGGATTCTATATAAGGATCCTATAAGTGACCTATATAGGATCCTATATAAAGTAACCTATATAGGTGCGATTGCCGAGTAGTAGGAGTCTGTATAGGTTCTTATATGGATTCTAACGTAGGAAGAAGGAACCCATACCCTTACCATAGAATCATTTAGGATTCTATAAAGGGTCCTATGCAGAAAGCTGTTTCATTTCTTATAGGTGGAACCTATACTGACCTACCTAGGTAACCCTATATAGGATCCTATGCAGGTCACTAATAGGATCCTTATATTAAATCCTATTAGTGACCTTTACAGGCTCCTATATAGGTATCTGCAGTAGGGTACTGAGCAGCCTTACCGTTTTTTAACTTCAAAATTATGTATGTGTGTGTGTGTGTGTGTTTATATATATATATATATTATATATATTAAAAATTTGTCATAAGGACAAGCGCAGGATTTCGCCGGGAATGGGTGCTAATCTAAAAAATTGCACCCGCTCCCAGCGAGATCGCAGTAAAATTTCAGCCACAACCACGTCCCCATACAGTGAGATAGATGGTTACAGTCTGTGCCGAAATCAATACGACGATCCGGCAACAGTTTCGTGCACCCTGAGAACACCGAGTGATCCAAGGACTACCGCCTTCTGCATTTTTCCCGAAAGTATTTTAGCATATTGTTGACACGCAGGTATGCTTTTCAGGCTATTGACGAGTGAAAGCTTGACACCTCCAAGCGCGCCGATGATGAGGACGGTTAGTTTAACAGAATATTCCGGATACAATCGCTGCAACTCCCTTATAAGGTATTTATACCTCTCTTTCTTTTCATTCGCTTCTCGAAGTCAAGAAGAACCATGTCTGGCCTCGACTGTGCAACAGAAACAATTGTCGAGAAACATCTACCCATGAGCAGGTTCTCCCGACATCCCACTACGCCTTTCTTTGAGCCTCGTTGTTCATACATTTCTTTCCACACAGGTTCAATTCCCCGAACAATCCTATCATTTAGGATACCTGTGAATATCTTATACAGTGTGCTCAGACAAGTGATTGGCCTGTCATTCTTCGGGTCGGCTAAGTTGCCTATTTTCGGCAGGAGTATTGTGCGCCCTTCCACCAACCACTCCGGCATCGGTTCTTCCGACTTGAAATATGAGGTGAAAATACGGGCCAAATGCTGATGGGAGTGCATTCTTCATCAGGTGTTATCAGGGCATCACACAGACCCTTGAAGCTATTTATATTTTCTGAGTCTTTGTCCAGTCTATGCTGCACTTCGTAGACTTCTCTCCAAAATACTTCAACCTCCTCTGGTTTGGGCGGGTGGTCGACAGTAACTGAAGGGTCTTGGAAAAGTCGATATGGGTCAAGGAGAAACTGTTGATTTTCCCTGTACCACCTCTCCCTCCACTCTAGACTTCTCTTAGCGTCAGATAGTATCCGTATTCTCTCAACAATATTCTGGCTGATGGTCAGCAGCTTTGACTTGTTAAGTGTGTCATAACGGTTCCGGAGTTCGCGTGCGAACTTTCAAACCTTGGCGGTAAAATTCCTGCCAGATGTTATGTAGTCAATCACACACTGAGTGCGGGACGCATACTGCCTTGCCTAGACTATCTTTATGGCCATCAGCCAAAGCTCTCCCTGCATTATAACACAATAATTGATAACCCAGAGGTCGCATTCTTCGCAAAAATGTCCACGAAGCTCGTCATCTATTTTAGCCAGATCTTTAGGCTTGAGACACCTTGGTGTTGATGTTCCTCCGGGTCATAAAGCATCGCTCTTCATCTATTGGATGTCTGCCCGCGGTTGGTCTTAGAGTCGCTTCTCTTTCTCTATTGCCGGCTTGTTCTAGCTGTGGTAGAGTAAGCAATTCGCTTACATAGCCCCTTTTTCGGAGTAGTTCGGCATGGTTTCGCAGACGTTGCTGCGAAAATTGCGATAGCTCCGGGTGGATCTCGCACCACACAGCATACAGCCGTGCCATGTAACCCCGTTCAGGGGCCACACTCGCATCGTAGCACTCTAGCAAGTCGTGGTTCAGTCGCTCCATCCACCTAAAGGACCCGAGATTCCGCCTATCCATGGCATTGAATCCATTTTTATTGGCTCCACCAGCTCTAGATTGGTCGGTATTGTTGGCCAAACCATTGTAGGGAGCCCTGCGCGCTCTGTTGTTTTTAACCGCACTTACTACAACTATGTTTGGTGTTGTCATTGATGTACCCACGAGAACCTAGGGAAAGGGGTTCGTACATCCTTGTATAGCCCTGTATGCAAGGATAAGGCTGCGTACTCTGAGGGGTCTCCCGGTTTCCCAGACTCACCATTCTAGACACCTCACCCAGGTGTCATTCAGCTTTTGGCTCGGTTTTCACTCCTACGCTTGGAGTTTAATTGCTTCGAGACCACCCCTGGACCATTGTCCGCGACTGCCTATTTATTTTTGTAACTACATTCAGCAGAAACCCTTGATACA
>NC_046666.1:95630370-95631976 GCF_010883055.1 Belonocnema kinseyi
AAATTAAACTTTTTCTGCTCTTGTCATTTCTTCATATCGTCCGTTAATTGGCCTGAAAGGTTCATTTTCGTGTGTTTTTTGGAATTTTGCAAATGCTATAAATCTCATTATTTTTAATTTTATCAAACAAGAAATTAGATAAATTGTTCGAGTTTTCAAATACTATGAAAAAGCTTACGGAGAGTTCTTAAATTTTGAAAAAATGGTCCCAAAAATATTCAAAAGGCACTCACAGACAGGCATAAATACATTCAGAAAGACCGACAGATACACATATTCATAAAAACCTATTTTCTGGATTTAGTTAGTCTCTAAACATAGATATTTGATAAAAACGGGGGGAAGGGTTGGGTTGTTGAATTTTAAGAATATCTAATACCTTCTCTGATGAGAATGTAAAAAAAAACCATTTATAACATTTTTGTTGCTCTACCTTCGGTGAAAAAATCTTATCCATTTATTTTGGCTTAGTTTGTGTCGTGTTTCTAGAAATTGAATTTTTGTATTTCTAATATTTTTTTTATAAATAAAACAAAAATTACGTGTCCTATAAAAAAGTGAACTATAACAAATTTGTAGATATTTTTTGGGTGCATAATGTTTGTACGAGGGTAGTTCAATAAGTCCTTAGAATGACCAACAGAAGGCGCGCGAATCGCTCCAAATCATCTGTTTTCATTCAGCACCACTCCCGACTAGATATATGGTGCAGTCACAGTCCACATCTTCTGAGTTTACGTGTTTTTATAACCAATTGAAAAAAAAAATTGTTCGTTAAGAAAAATGGAAAAAAACGAGTTCAGAGCAGTGATCAAACATTTTCATTTAAAGGGTTTAACTCCATATGAGATAAAAAATGAATTGGACTCAGTTCATGGCACATCTGCCCCTGCCTTAGCAACACTTTATAACTGGGTAAATGAATTTAAGCGTGGTCGTACATCAATAAGTGACGAACCACGTTCAGGAAGGCCCGTAGAAGCAAGTACTCCCGAAATCATCAATAAAATCCACGATATGGTGTTGAAGGATAGAAGATTAAAAGTTTGTGAGTTAGCTGAGGCCACAAGGATATCTATAGGTGCAGTTGTTTCAATTCTACATGAAAAATTAGGCATGAAAAAGCTATCGGCAAGACGGGTGCCGCGTTTGCTCTCAGCTGAGAATAAACGCAATAGAGTGGTCGCCTCTGAGGCTCTCTCGGCGCGCATAAGTCGGAATCGTGAGGAATTTTTTCGTCGATTTGTGACTGTGGATGAAACATGGATACACCATTACACTCCTGAGACAAAGTAACAATCCAAACAGTGGATTTCCACAGGCGAACCAGCTCCAAAGAAGGCAAAGACCGTAAAGTCAGCTGGTAAGGTTATGACTACAGTTTTTTGGGATGCACGTGGAATTATACTTATTGACTACTTGGAAAAGGGTAAGACAATCACTGGTGAATATTATGCATCATTCTTAGAGCAGCTGAAAGAAGAAATTTAAAAAAAACGACCATATTTGGCGACAAAAAAAATTCTCTTTCATCACGACAACGCCCGAGTTCACACATGCTTCGTTTCAATGGCTAAAATTGAAGAACTAAAATTCGAATTGGTCG
>NC_046666.1:95632076-95633482 GCF_010883055.1 Belonocnema kinseyi
AGCGATTGACCAAGTGTATAGAGCTCCAAGGAGATTATGTTGAAAAATAAAAAAAAATTTACCCAAAAAAAATTGTTTTTATACTTCATTCTAAGGACCTATCTTGCATAGTTTGAGTGAAAAATGCAATTGTTTTTTTAAAATTAGTTTTAGTGCGGTCAAAATTTAAATTTTTCAAAAAAGTTCAAAAAGTTGATATGATAATCTTGTAGGGCTATCGCAAAATAAAAATCTTCTTTTTAAAGTACTATGAACAACTGTGCACAGAATTTTTGAATGATAAAAAATGTGTACTCAAAAATGTGCTCACGGACAGACAGAGATAAAGACAGACGTAATGACAGACAGATAGACCTACAGATAGACGCATTCGTAAAAACCTGTTTTTCGGATTCAGGGGTCTCAAAACGTGGACCTTTTGACAAAAACTAGGGAGGAAAAATTTTATACAAATCTAATGCCTTCTCTGATGAGAATGTAAAAATGATTTATTTGTCACGAATAATTTTTTGATAGTTCTGGTTTTAGTTTAAATCATACAAATATAGCGTCAAAAACATGAAAAGTTAAATTTTTTGAAACCCCACACACGAGACGAAAAAGAAATTAAAAGACAAAAGTTGTAGTAAAAAAGTGCCCATGCAGCGGGCACATTTTTACTTTCTCATCAGAAAAGTTATTATTTTTACTGTTAATGGCGTTTTTCATGATCAAAGCTAAAACTACGCATCCTATCAAAAAGTGGTTAATAACAAATTTGTAGATCTTTTTCAAATGCATAATTTTAGTGAATTTATCTTTTACCGCATTTTGAACAATTTGGTTGAAAAATGCAATTTTTGGATTTTTCATTATTTTGTATGCTGTCCAAATTTGAATTTTGGATTTTTCAAGAAAATTCAAAAAGTTGTTATGATAATCTCTAAAGGCATTCAAAAACCAACATTTTTCTTCTTTTGACTTTTTTTTATATTGCGCGTTATTTGGCATAAAATGTTAATTTTCGTGTTTTTTGGAATTTTTTAAATGCTATAACTCTGGTAAGTTTTGCTTTTATCAAAAAAAGTCATAAGGATAAATTGTTTGTCTTTTTATATACTATAAATATTCGTAGCGAAAATTTTTGAATTTTGAAAAAAGTGGTCTTAAAACTATTCAAAATGTGCCCACTTTTTGAATTTTTATCCAAAATGGCTGGCTGATGAACTTGACCTTCAATTTAAGATAGTCAAAGAATTTACCAAAGGGAAAGCCAATCGGTCAATTCTTTCGAAATTTATCGTACTAACAAGAAAAACCATCCACGGACAGACAAACAGACTGACAGACAGCCACATTCGTAAAAACAGGTTTTTCGGATGCAGGGGGTCTCAAAACGTTGAAATTTGACCAAACCAGGGTGGGGG
>NC_046666.1:95633492-95641897 GCF_010883055.1 Belonocnema kinseyi
ATTTCACACAAATCTAATACCCTCTCTGATGAGAAGGTAAAATTGAAAACAGAGTCCGATGAACAACGCAAGAAAACGCTTGAAAATGAATACTGCAATTTGCAAAGACAATCACAAGAATTGCAAAAAAATACAATTGCAAAAGGACATTAAAGACTTAAAATTAAAAATTAAATTTATAGTGATCGTTTTTTTCTTCATTGTAATATTAAAAGTGCATATTTGTTTATATATGAGTGTATAAAATCATTATTTCTCAAAAATAAAGAAAATACTAGTATTTATTAGGTTTAAATTATATAGAAACCATGTAATGTATACATGTTAACCGTTAAAGTAATCTGTCCGACTAAATGTTCGCGGCTCTCCGAGTACTGCGGCACTTCGTCGCATTATTGTCCTAGTACTGCATCAAAGCAACTGCTCATATTTTCAACATTATTAATAAAATTTCAATCATCTTAAATTCTTTAAATATCATAATCATTCTGAATCCATAGCTGCCCTCATTTACGTGCTGTGCATTGGATACTTTACCTATGACTTTGACACCGATTCCTTGCAGATTTATAATTTGATTCTTCTCATTTCTCTGTTTTATTACATTCACTTAACCAACAATTCTTAAGACTTCATACATTTTTCACAAATTATAATACGAACTCGGTAATTTCTCTCCATTACTCTTCGCACTTTGTACACTGTTGTAGATTTTTGCACATTGTTTATTCAACAAACGTTATGCATTTTAACTTTTTAAATTGCTTCGTAACAATTTCTTTAAATTATACTATTGCATCAGTGTATTTTAGTTGTAATATCTAAATGCCTACATTTTCTTTTTTTTAAATACCCAAAACGCTTTAAGAATTTAGAAGAATGATCTGAAAGTGATCTCAATTCCCGAATTTAACCAATTTCCTAGGTTTTTAGAGAGCTGCAGTAAATTTTCCTACTGGAGTAGGTTTCACTGTGTTTTAAAACTTACGACGATGATTATTTACTCGCTAAATCTGAAGGAGTTATAATTTAACTAATGTAATCAGTACACTCAATTTTGACAAAAAAAATTAGTTACTTTCAAGGTTTTGACTAATGAATTAGTGAACGGGCCACTGTTTGCACCTTGCTAATCGAATTAATCAAAAAATGACTAATCATTATTAGTCATTTCTAAGAACTGCCAATTCATTAGTGGATTTCTCAGAATAACCACTGTCAAGTCGTTGACGCAGAAAAAGAAAAGATTATTTTGTTACTCAAACAAACTTTCAAGAATTGGTGAGGGAGTGGATTTCAAAGAAGACACTGGCTATCACGAAAATTCCCAAGAAGTACCCAGAACTTTTCTATTAAAAAGGAGAAATAGTGATTTTATAATAAATATATATGAGAAACTCACTTCAGTTTTTCATGTTGCAGCAGGGATTACAGTGCTCACCAGCTCAATTTTAGGGAAAATATGCCATTTTTTCTTTTTAAAAAACGTCTCTAGTTTGTACTTTTGTTATTTAATCAATAGTTATTTTCTTTGCTGCTATAAGTGCCAAGTATTAGATATTTTCACTTCAATCAACAGCTCACTTCACTTCGTAGATTGCTGAGGGAAAAACAAGGGACCAAAATACATGGGATGCAGTTCATTTTTGCCCTATTTTTCTAATATCTTCGTAAAAGCTAATTCTTTCTATATAAGGGACATTATTTCTGAACTGCCCCAAATTTAAAACTCTGAACTTGAGGCTTTTTGACTGTCTTCGGAAAAAGATAATTTTCTGTTGCTAATTAAGTTTTTTTTCAATTGCAATTGTCCGTTCTCATTTGGAATAAATGCGTTTTATTTGAGAGTGCCGGGAATTGTAATTGCTTCAGTGAATCTGGTTTATAGTTTTTTGTTCATCTCTATGTGATCTTCTTTCGAACAGAAAAGAATTTCTGTTTCCTTTAAATGATTCTTAGCCCATTCGAATAACTCCATTGCAGTTAGGATTGGATTCTGTGCTGAGCGCTGCAAGCTAGCTTTATCCGCAAGCCTTTTCAAATGTCCAACCATCCAGTCACCTCGACCTTTTTCACGTTCAGTTGCCTGTAAATGTGTTTCTGCAGAAACTCTACAATCTTTTTTGTGATTTAAAAGTTTTATGAAGGCATATTTAATTTTTAAATGCTGCGCAGGTCCGTCTGTCACATTATACATTTTCTTAACAACGCTGAATTTCTTCTTGAGGTACTTGTTGATGAACTTTTGAAATGTGTACACAGCTACAGTGTCATGACTTAAACGATCTTAGATGACTGTCATTCTAAAATGCTTCAGTTCGTTTTTATCTTTGTTATGAATACTTGTACAGCATTTTGAATGACGAAAGCATAATTTTCAGCAAAGTCAAGCAAAATTAAGTACTCTTCTTCTTTTATTGTACTTAAAGGTGCTTCTATCATCATTGGGTTCAGTGTACATGATTTTTTTAAGGCAGTCATGATAATCTAACTATTTCCTGTCAGTTCCATCAGTTAAATGCTTAACATCAATCGCATTCAACGTTAACTTTACGTTTTTATAATAAACGCAGACAGAAAAATTGTGAGTTTCATTTGCTCCAGATAAAACACTGTGCTTTGGTCTTATTTGTGCGAATTTTGAAAATCTAATTTTCTTATTTTCATGCAGGGCTACAAATCTAACATATAATTCTGAAAGATTGCACAGAATCAGTCTCTTCTGTACTTGCTCACGAGCACCGTCTAGTTTTTTGACGGATATGAAATATTTCTTACTTGGCATTTGTCGACTATTCTCGTCATTTTCGTAGAAGTTTATTACTAAATTTTCAATTTCTTCTGCCAATTTGTGTTATCGCTTGTCTTCCTGAAAAGTCAAAACTCCACTTTTGGCAACTAACTCTTTCGCTTTTCTGGCTTCACGTTCAGATGCACCGAATTCTCGCATGATTTATCTGCGACTCCAAAACTTAGGCGCAAGAGCGAGTACACAAATCTTTTCTGAATATGTAGTGCCCTTCTGCTCTAATTTTTCTTTTATTTGATTTAGGACTTCGAGACCCACTAAGTGATTTCCTACATTGCATCCTTCTTTTTCATTTCTCATTGGCAAGCAAAAATGTGTGTCCTCGTTTATCTCTTCCTCTACATTAATACTAAGTTCTTTTATAACTCTGGATGGCTGTAAATTGAGAGTTCTTCATTCTCTTCTACAAGCAACACATATTTTACTGCCTTGCAGCAAATCAGGAAACTCTATTTGCAGATTTTCCGTTAGAAGCCTCAGATCAATTCCTCTTACATGTTTCTCCTTATGGAAAGGATTTGCACATCTGCTGCGAAAACTTTGCAGCGAAGACATGGTCAGCGCTAGATGACCATGAAAGGTCTTTAGGGATTTCACTTTGTTTCAAAAGCAGCAATTCGCAAAGATACTTGAAAACTAAATTATAACCTTTTGTTTCTTGGTACAATATGAAAAACAAATGAAAATCTATATAGTGGAATCTTTTGTTTTTCGGCTATACACGAGACCAAGTTTAATCCAGCCAAAGAAAGGATGAATCCTGTATAATTTGTTTATATGAATATTTTAAACTATTTTTAATTGATTTAAGCCTTTAATAAGTCTGTTTTATGGGGCGGTAATGATAAAAATATACAGCAAAACCTAAAAAAACATTATGGAGGGGCGAGGGGTGAACCCTCTCTTAAAAAATACTTGTGTTCCCTAATTTGTTTATAACTATATGAAAAAATGTTTGATGCATTAGGAACCGCTGAAATTAATTTTTAG
This sequence comes from Belonocnema kinseyi, assembly GCF_010883055.1. Taxonomy (NCBI): domain Eukaryota; kingdom Metazoa; phylum Arthropoda; class Insecta; order Hymenoptera; family Cynipidae; genus Belonocnema; species Belonocnema kinseyi. The sequence goes on from NC_046666.1 coordinate 95,637,292, forward strand.
AAAGTTTCTGTACCAATGAAAAGAATGTTTGAATGAATCGAATTTGAATAAAACAACGTTGGTCGGTGTGCGCGAGGAAGAGTTTCGCATGAAAAGGCCTTAAGGAATGACCCATAGAAAATTCAATTCTCATTTATAGAAAGAAAGTTATGACCATTTGAAAATACCGGTTTTGCCCGGGGGATGTAAACATCACCCCCTGTAGTTCGAGGAGGGATGGTAGTAAAAGTCTATAAATTAGTGGGTATACTACTATCACATAGGCAAACAAACTCTGAAAATTTGAAGGCAATCGGAAGACATGATTTTAAAAGTTGGGGCAGTTCAGGAATAATGCTCTTAAGTGTAGTTCAACAATAGTTTTTATTTTTGAATTACTATTTAACGAAATAATAAAATGATAATAATTATTAATAATTATAAAGATTTTACAGCAGTAAAGTTTTGGTCTATGCATTTGATCCATTGTTTTCCCCTTAGCTTTTGACGAAGTGAATTTATTTGATGGTTGAAGTGAAAATACCTAATTAGAAATGAATCTCATTGTGCAATTAAAAAAAAATTTTAAGTGATGTCTTAGAAATAAGCATTTGGGTTACGGACATGCGCGTCTCTGAGAAAGCGTCTCAGTTTTGACTAATCAATTAGTAACCTTTGACTAACAAATTGGTCAATTTTTAACTAACGAATTAGTAGTTTTGCCACCGTGCGGCATGGCGACCAGTGGTGCGCCACGTTTAGCGTTTGACTAATTGAATTCGTTAGACGAAAGTAACCAATTTGATTAGTTATATTTGACCAATTATCAGTCACTGAGTTCTTGCTTCTATAATTAGTTCAATTTAGCTGCTAAATAGTCCAATTGAACTAATTAAGATTTAGCGAGCATTGTGTTTTTTTTTGCATTAATCTAAATCTGGATCAGTGAAATTTCACCGATTCTCAGTGAAATTTCATGATTCAAATAGCTGAAAATGAGTCACTGACAATCAGTGAAAGGTTACTTATAGATTCAGTGAAATAACAACTTTTGAAAGTTGACATCACTGCACCTTGTACATTTAGCAAAACATAATAAAATCATATTTTAGTACATTCAATCAAAAAATCATAGCAAAAACTTAAAATCCATAAATCTGATCAAATATTTAAAAAGGTGAATATTTCAAATATTTTTAAAAGACAGGCAACCTCACATATTACTTTAAATTCAAGATTGGACTGTCATGTACAAGTCCGTTAAGTAAGTACTTCCTATACGAGTAAGAGTATATTTATCCCGTAGTTAATTTATCAGACTTACAGCCCGAAAATTAAAAAATTTATTTCATTAAGGAGTTCTTCTTGCTACTTAAGTAGAAGAGCAACAACAACGCTGAAAATAAAAATATAGAGGTTATGCTTCACACGATTTACTCTCGTTTTATTAAACTGATTAGTGAATAAGTCCGAAATCACTGATTCATCAATGAAATGCCTAACTACTATTTCAATCAGCGAATTTTTCACTGATTTATATTTATCCAGATTTAATTTACAGCAATGCCTATAAATATCGTGATAAATTCGGTATGGCGGCTGACGAAACTTACCAAAAGTTAGCATACATTTTCCAAATTTTCGGAAATATTAGATAATTAATGTTTCCTTTCTTAAACTTTACCAGACTCTGCTTCCAAAAATGCATTGCAAATTTTTTTACACAAGAGGGCAAGAAATCCCCTCCCTCCAAATTTCCAGTTGCGGAGACATAAAATCTGTATTGTTTTCGAAATTCCAAAATTTACACGCGCTGCCATGCTCGAGAATGCTTTTTAACGTGTATTGAGGACAGTGATAACAAATATAAGCCAGTCGTCGTTTTTTAAACTCCGATCATGGTGTTGAAGTGGATATATATGATTTCAGGAATTTTAAAGTTAGAGAAATAAATTTAAATTTAATGGCTTCTGTTAAATGAAGTTTATATAATATCCTTTAAAACATATTCACAATATCTGCCGAAGGTACACATGTATTAGGATAGTTATAACCATACAATAAGATTTATAAAGTGTCTCGCAATTAATATAGATGAAAAATCTAAAAATATACACATTTTTGCTAGAATTTAATTACAGAAGTTGAGCGTGGACATAGATGATGAATTATCACTATATATTCTTAAATGAGCTTTGTGTTATTAAGGTATTTAAAGTAGATTACGAGGAATGCTGAATTTGTTTGAGGATAGACTGTAAACAAATTATTAAATAATAAATCATGGAATACATAATTTTTAATTAGTAATAAATTAACCTAGAGGCACATTGTTGAAGTTTATAAGCTACAATGCTCGTTTACATAAACCTTTCGAGGGGTTTTCTTATTACAATTCGTTTCAAAATCGTTCAAAAACCTCGTTGCTCGTTTCTCTGTACTTTTTTACAATTTTCTAAAGAATGCTTTCAAGTTGAGAATATAGACAGTCCTTCGAACATAACTTTTAAAAAATAACGTATAAAGAAGTAAAAGTTGAATAAAATGTATCTACATTTTTAGAAAATATACATATTATGAATAATGGGCCTCTCCAATCGGTATAATTTCTTAAAACTAATCATTATTCCGCAGTATCTTATACATTGCAATATTGTGACCATCATCTAACACAGCAACACAGCGAAAACTAAGGATAAAATTTGTTGCAGGAAGTTTTTTAGAGCGATACAGTTTTGCTTAGCCAACTTCGCGTCTTTGAAAAAAACACGTGTTTGTCATGGGGAAACAAAAAAAAGTTTAACCGATATTTGTGTAAAGTTTATTCTGTGAAGTTAATTTTTGTTGCAGAGAATATTTCGTCGGAAACCGATACAAAGTTTATCTTGTGTGTTTTCTGTGAATTTTCCAATTCGTCATACAGACATGGATAGATCATAAAAGTAATTTTTTTAATTAATTAGGCCACTAACGGCACATTCCACTCAGTTCATTTGTATGCCTTCCATATTACAAGATTTTTTACCAAAAATGTCTTGTTAATAAAAGGGGATAAATAGAAGGTATACTGTGAAACCTCATAATTAGCAATTCATGTTCATATTAAGTACTTAATATCAGGGAAAAGAATCTGTTAAGTGACATTGGCGTTCCTGGGGGTCTGCTATATTTCCCACACACTTTCTGGTTCTATTGCTACTATACTCGTCAACTATGAAGGTAATGCAACAGTTGGGAAGTTGGAACTACGCTCTGTTGCCTTTTTGGGCGTGCGCTTGTCGCTTTTAGAAGTCACCTATCGAGTTTTCTCATGTAGTATGCATGTGTCTTCAGCCACACGTGAAAATGTTCAGGTTGAGTGCTCCATAGGAATCCCATGATGATCGCTCTTTCTAGTGAAACAATTTTACAATGTTCTTTTGCCTGTCCCCACGTCCTTTCAAATCGCCAATTCGTAAATCACACTGTCGACATAAATTAAGGATTAAAAATTTATTTTAAGGAGATAAAACATACTAATTTTCCGTTATTTAAAACATTCACAATACACTCAGAAAATAATAATAATTTAGGGCAATAGTTATTTGATTTCCTTTTCTTAAGCGAACATTCTCCTAAGTACAAAATGATGTTATATTTTTGTTGCATTTTTTTTTCATGAAAATAAAAATGAAATCATAATCACGTGAAAATTGGAACTTTTTTTACATATAGGTAAGGGTTCATTCACAAAATACTTGATACGTTTAGGGGCGGGGGGGGGGGGGCTGCAGAAGTATCATTCTCCATATTAAGACTAATGGAAAAGTATCACGCAGGAACGCAAAGGGGGTCAGAATTTCCTAAAAAATGTATCGCGTATTTTGTGAATGGCCCATAATGAACAATAAACTTTGTAATTTTTACACTGAAAAAATCTTTCTTACCACCAAGTAAATGCATTTACTTGAATCCTATTTCTTAGCATCAAGAAAATATTCTTTAAAAAAACCAATTTTTTCAAACTAGACACTTTTTTTTTTTTTTATCTGAAGAAATGAATGCTTTGGCTGTATTTTCTTGATTTTAATACATACTAGTAGTCTTGCGCGCGCCCATTTATCTTTTTATGAAAAAGAATAAATGAACAGCCTATCTTTTCTATGTTATACATATTTCATGAATGTCGCAAAACATTAGTATAAAATAATACAAGACATCAAGGGATGACTTCTGTATCTGAAACTGTAATTAATCTTTTATAATATGATTTCAACGAATTCTTTATTTTTAGGTAGAAAACGAACTATTTTATTCCAAATGAGCTTTTTTGGTTTTATTAAAGATTAATTTACATCTAATATTGATGAATAGCATTTTCTATGAATTTGTAGCTCACGTTGATGATAATCATATTCTTTAAATAATGAACTTTGCATTTTTACACCACAATTTTGCTCGTTGCCACTCGGTAAACTCTTCCTTGAAAATTTTGGTTAAGTCTCCCCAACATCAGTTCATGCGATCAATGTCATAACATTTTTATTAATAACTGTTTTATTATTCCGATTTATACCAAATCAGTAGACTTCTTTGTAAGGCAAATTTCTGCCAATTTTCGATTATCGGGCTTAGTTAAGTCTCCCAC
>NC_046666.1:95641997-95644831 GCF_010883055.1 Belonocnema kinseyi
ATTCATAATTTTAGTTAAAAATTAATCTCTTTGGTTAAAAAATTTACTATTTTTTTTAAATTCTTTTTTTTTCGGAAATAAATTAATCGTCTGTGTAAAAAAATAACTTTGCTACTTTTGGTTTGAATTCGAATTTCTTACAGAAAATTAATCTTTATGATTGAAAATTCGTTTCCTTATTTAAAAGCATCTCTTGGCAGCATCTGCATTCGCTGAAATATCAAATATTACATTTTCTATCTAAAATTCATATTCGCAGGTTAAAAATTCAATTACTTTGTTGAAAATTTACATGCAGGTTCGAAAATTCAACTCTGGTTAAAAATTTAAATATTTTGTTGAAAATCTTTTCTTTTTGTGTTAACATATCCACCACTACGTTTTCATTGAGAACTCTTTTTTTTTAATGCAACTCTTTTTAGTTAAAGATTAAACTTTTTTGTTTGAGAATTTAGGCATTCAGTTTAAAATTTATGTTCGTAGGTTGAAAATATAACTATTTGGTGTCAAATGCAAATCTTTCATTGAAAAGCCAAATTTTTAACAAAACCGTTTACACTGAAAATGAAAAAGTTTAATTTTCAGTTTTAAAAAATTAACGAATTTGCAATGAAATAGTTACTTTTTCATCCAAAAATATAACATTTGAAAAAAATGGTTAAACTTTTAAATAAGTAGATAAATTTTCAACCAAAAACTAAAAAATATGATTATTCTAAAACAACAACAGCTGAATTGAATAAAAAAATTCATTTCATGAAAATTTTAAACTAAAATAATGAATCTTCTAAACAAAAAATTATTTTGTAAAAGGTCGTTCAACTTTAAAACAATTAGAAAAATATTCAACAAAAAGGATTAATTCACAACCAAAGAAAGAAAGAATTTTCAACTAAAATGATGAATCTTCAACCCAAAAAGATCCATTTTTACTCATTTAGTTTAACATTTAACCAAGTAGTCGAATGCAAACAAAAAATACAAATTTTAAACAAAATATGTGAATCCTCAACAAAGGAGCTTTAACAAAAGATAATTTACAACTACCAGATTACAGTTGTAGATGTATGTATGCATATCTTATCGAGCGCAAAGCTCTAGAATGAACAAAGAAAAAAGAAAAATATCTACAAAATTGTTGAGTTTTCCACCCAAAAAGGCAAGTTTTAAAAAGCAGTTGAATTTTAAACTTTAAGGGATACATTTTCATTGTGTTCATGTTCAGTAAGAAAATCAAGTTTCTGCCCAAAGAGATGAGTTTTTAACCAAGAAACAATTTCAGTCAAGACATCAAAAATGCATCTAAATTGTTGAACATTTTCAACAAAAAATTAAAAAAACTGTTCCCTTATAGTTTAAAAATCAAGTAATTGGTTCAAAATTAGTCTTTTTTGTAAAACGTTAATCTTATTGGTTAAAAATTAATCTTTTGAACATAGAATTTTTTTATGACGAAAAAATAGTTTTCTTAAAATTTAATCTGAAAACAACAAAATTTCCTTCCTGATCGATTCAAAGACTTGAATTGCAGAATCTGCCTAATGGTAAATGGATTCGATCTCCTTTGAAATAATTTTTATAACACTTGTTTTTTGTTGAAAATTAATTTTTCTTAACAGAAAATTAAACTATGACATTTTTGGTCAAAAAGTAATTTTTTAAATTAAAGTTTAATCTTTTTAGTTAAAAATCTAACTGATTCTTTAAAAATTTATATATTTTGTTAAAAATTCGTCTTTTTACATTCTCATCAGAGAAGGTATTAGATTTGTGTAAAATTTGACCCCTCCAGTTTTTGTCAAATGTCCACGTTTTGAGACCCTCTGAAACCGAAAAACAGGCTTTTACGAATTCGTCTGTCTGTATGCCTGTATGTCTGTATGTATGTCTGTATCTCTGTCTGTCTGTCTGCGAACACGATAACTTCCGAAAAAATTAATCTATTAGACTGCCCTTTGACACACTCGTTTAGTGTCCTAAACTAAAGGTCAAGTTCGTTAGCCATTCACTTTGGATAAAAATTCAAGAAGTGGGAACATTTTGAATATTTTTTAGACCACTTTTTTGAAAATTACAAAATTCTCTGTGTGGTTATTTATAGCATTTAAAAAGTTGAACAACTTATCCTAATGACTTTTTTTGAAAAATCAAAAATTACCAAAAATGTTTGAAACCACATTTTTTCAAGATTTAAAAATTCTATGTACGGTTGTTCATAGTACTTAAAAACTCAAACAATTTATCCCTATGACTTTTTTCTATAAGTAGAAAATCATCAGAGTTAGAGCATTTTCAAAATCAAAAAAAAACTAAAATGAACATTTTAAGCCAAACAACACATAATATGAAAAAAAAGTCAAAAGAAGAAAAACTCTGCTTTTTGAAGGCCCTACAGGATTATGATAACAACTTTTTTAATTTGATCGAATAGTTGAAAATTCCAAATTTGATCCTACCAAAAAAATAAAAAATCCACAAATTCCATTTTTTGGTTAAAGTATACAAGATACGAAAAAAATGAAAAGGCTTAAATTACACGCACTGGAAAAAATTGCAAATTCATAATGAATCACTTTTTGACACAAGTTGCGAAAAAATAAACAAACTAAATGTGTGGAAGACGGTACTCGGTACAGTAAAATGTGTAATAAAAAAATGGTTTGCCTAAATAAGATCTAAAATTTTGATTTTCACATTTCTTTGATAGGGCACTCGCTTTTTACATTCACACTATAATGAGAAGGTATTGGTTTCATACGAAAAATTACTTTCGCGGATTCCATCAAATATCGACGTTTTGAGATTTCCTCAGAAGGAACAAAAAGTTTTCAGGT
>NC_046666.1:95644931-95648717 GCF_010883055.1 Belonocnema kinseyi
CATCATAACAGGTTTTATAATTTTTAAAAAATCGAAAATTCATCTTTTAATCGCACAAAAAATACTGAATTATTACATTCTCATCATAATAAGAAGGTATTGCTTGATGGAAAAACTGACTATCGCGGATTTCTTAAAATTTTAAATTTTCGAGAATCCCTAAATCCCAAAGAAACCGGTATTACGATGACGTCTGTCTGTCGGCCTTGTCATTATCGTCGTTGTCGTTGTAGTCTGTAAACACAGTAACATTTGAAGTAATTATTTTATTGCATTTCCCTTTAACACACTTTATAAGGATATGAAAAGAAAGGACGATTTCGTTAGCCAGCTATTTTAAATAAAAATGCAATAATTTGGAGCTTTTTCAAAATTTTTAAGACCACTTCTTTAAGATTTGAAATTTTCATATAGTGCTGTTTATAGTGCACAAAAATATGAACAATTTATCTTGATGACTTTTTTTGATAACAACAAAATTACCAGAGTTTCCAAACTTTAAAAAAGTAATAATAATAAAAACGAAAATGACTATTCTATGTCATTCAACGCACCACATGAAAAAAGTCAACAAAAGAAGAATATTTAGTTTTCAAAGACCTACACGATTATCATAACAACTTTTTGAATTTTGTTAAAAAATCGAAAATTCCAATTTTTGTCACACAAACATGAAGTATTATTACATTCTCATCATAATGAGAAGACATTAGTTTTATGTGAAAACTTTCTATCGCTAAATGATCTGAATAAATGTATTATAAGTTTGATACAGAAGTGTTAAACATAATATAGAAAAGTTAACATTTTGGACAAAATCGAGTGCGAAGCACGAGATACGTGATGAGAATGTGTTCGTTACAGCCAAAGAAGCTTTAACAAAGGAGAATTCACAATCACCAAATTACAGTTGTCGATGTTTCGTTCGTGTGCACAAATGTGGGGCAAATACAAAGACCGAGCGCACAGGACGAGACAAATGCAGCATCGAGCGCGAAGCGCGAGATGAATACATCGTCGAGCGCGAAGCGCGCGAACCAACAGTCGCGCGCCTTAGGCGCGCTCAAATTTACAAGTAAAGCGAGCCGATCGCGCAGCGCGCGATGAGAATGTGCCCGCGAGGCGGGCAGATTTTTTAGTATAGAATTAATCTTCTTGTTTGAAAATTCTTTTTGCTAATTTAGGATTCAACCATTTTTCTGAAAATTCTTTTTTTTCAACATTAATTTATTGAAGTGAAAATTTAACTTTCCATTTTTGGTTAGAAACGTATTGATATTTTTAATTGCAATCTGTTTTGGTAGAGAACTCAGCTATTTTTTAATTGCACTTCTTTAAAGTGAAAAATATTTTTTTAACTAAGAACTTAACTATTTAATTTTTCGTTGAATACTAAGTTCATAATTGAGGCTTCATCTGTTTCGGTTCAAAACGAACCTTTTTTATTGGAAATTCAACTATTTTCTGCAAATTTCTTTTTATTAATTTCTATAACGATAAAATCTACTTATATTACTTTTGGTTAAAAAATGATATTTTTTTAGGTAAAAATCATATATTTGTTCGAAACTTTCTAGATTTTGTAGAAAATTCGTAATTTTTTGTAGAAACGTAATATTATTGGTTGAAAATTACTATTTTTCATTAAGGATTGAGTTATTTAAAAAAAAATCCTTTTCAGTTTGTGAAAAACAAATCTGTTTAAAAAAAATATCGATTCTACTATTTTTGGTTGAAAATTGATATTTGAAATTGAAAATTGACCTTTTGTACTTAATAATTAAATTTTTTTAATTTTTATGTTTTGGTAGAAAATTAATCCTTTTGATTTAAAATCGACCTTTTTTCGTTAAAAATTGAACTATTTGGAAATAAATTTATTTGTTTTGATGTAGTATTTCGAAATTCAGAATTTTGTTGAAAATACGTTATTTTCGGTAGAAAAATAAACTTCTTAATTGAAAATTTATTTTTGTTTCGAGGATTCTATTATTACATGAAAAACTCGTTTTTTTTGTGAAAAAATAATTTCTTTAAGAGAACAGTCGATTATTACATTTTTGATAGAAAAAGGATATTTTAAAAAAATTGATCTTTTTTTGTTAAAAATATAATTTTTTTAAACCGTCTTTTTAAACAGGGAAATTATTCTTCGCGGTTGAAAATTCATTTTCTTCGTTGAGGGTTCAATTATTATTTTTTTGAAAATTGCTTCATAGTTAGTCCAAAATTAATTTATGTAAAATAAAAATGGATTATATCATTTTTGGTAGAGAATTGATCTTTGAAATTAAAAATTTATCTATTTTAGTTGAAAATTCAACCCTTTGGTTTGAAAATGCACAAATTTCGATGAAAATTCGTTATTCCGGTAGGAAATTAGTCTTCTCGTTTGAAAATTCATCTTTGTCATTGAGAACAAAACTATTAAGTTGCACATTCCGTTTTTTTTTGTTAAAAATTGAATTCTTTAACTAGAAATTTAACTCTCCCATTTTCGGTAAAAAATTGAAATTTTGAATTACAAATTGATATTTTTGTGTTGAAAAATCAATTATTGGTTTCAAACATCATCTTTTTTTATACAAAATTAATCTTCTTGGTTGAAAATTCATCTGTTTGTTTGAAACTTCAACTATGTATTAATTTCTTGAAGGAAAATTTTCATTATACCATTGTTGGTTAAAAACTAATCGTCTTTTGAGAGAATTAATTTTATGGGTAACAAATTAATCTTTTTTATATTATTTTTAACAAAGATGTCCAAATTGGACTTTTTATTGCTTTATATGGGAAAAAACGTCTTGCATAATTGACTATGAAATAATTTTTATCGCTGAGAGATTCGGATAAATAATGTATAGAACTTGCTTGATTTTAAGTGAATTCTATCTTATTCTAAATACTTTTTATAATATTGTTCTTGGATTGAAAATTAATTTAGTTGAAAACAATTTACATCTGCATAAGGTTTCTAACAATTTATAATGATAAGTTTCATACAAACAGATCATCTGAAAAATAACAAAAAAAAGGAATGAAATAATAAAATTTTTAATATAATTACATACACGTCACTGAAGAAATCATTTGTAAATAACTTTTTCGATTGAAAATGGTTTCATTAAATAAAAAATTGATGACAAAACTTTTTCGATTACATTGGTATTGTTTTCTCATTAATTGCACTTCTTTAAAATAAAATAATGTTTTAAGATTACTGCAAGATTTATCAATAGTTCTTAATAAAATTAAACAAAATTTAAATTTAAAAATAAGTGATTTTCATTTTTGATTAGTTCACAACTAAGATATTAATCAAAAAATACTGCTTCCATTTGTAAAACTGCGTGCTTACAAGATATTGTGTACTTTTCATAGATTTAATAAAATTCTCTGATATAGGCCACCATTGTGTCTACTGTTTGATGTCAAATTCATCTATTTTGTTTAAAATTTGAAATAATCTATAGAAAATTTCATTTTTTGATTGAATATTAACTTTTATAAACTAAAAGATGCATCATTCTATTTTTGTTTAAAATTTGATATTTTTTATTGAACCTTGATCTTTTTAAGTTAAAAGTGGAATTATTTGTTTGAAAATTTATGTATTTTTTTGAAAATTTGTGTTTTTTGTTAGAAATATAAAACTACTTCCTTGAAAATTTATCTTTTTAATCCAGAATTTAACTATTTTGTTGAAAGTTCCTTCAAAGTTAGTCCAAAATTAATTTATGTAAGATAAAATTGGATTATATCATTTTGGGTAGAGAATTGATATTT
>NC_046666.1:95648817-95656472 GCF_010883055.1 Belonocnema kinseyi
ATTATTTGTTTCAAACATCGTCTTTTTTATATAAAATTAATCTTCTTGGTTGAAAATACATCTGTTTGCTTAAAAGTTTAACTATGTATGTATCATCAAATGCATCTATTTTAGTAAAATTTCAATTAATTCGTAATTGTTTGTTGTTAAATATTAATTATTTTAACTAAAAAGGAATTATCCTGTTCCTGGTTTAAAAACTGATCTTTTTGATTAGGGTTCAACTATTTTGTTAAAAATTGATTAAAAATTCAACTGAACAATTTTAGGATGAAAAATTATATTTTTAATTAAAAATTAATTTTTTTATTTGAAAATTCGTTTTTCTGGTAGAAAATTATTTTTCTTTGTTAAAATCTTTTCTTTTCTATTTAGGATTGAACTATTTTCCTGATTTTTTTTTGTTTGTTAAAAATTAATGTCTAAGGAAAATTTTAATTATATCATTGTTGGTAGAAAACTAATCGTTTTTTTTTGTAGAGAATTAATGTTATGGGTACAAAATTAATCTGTTTTTTATTATTCCTAGCATAGATATCCAAATTCGATTATTTTGTCTTAGATTGGAAAAAAATGTCTTGCATAATTTACTATAAAACAATTTTAATAGCTAAAAGGTTCTGTTAAATAATGTGTAGAACCTGCCTGATTTTAAGTGAATTCTATTTTATTTAAAATACTTTTGATAATATTGTTCTTGCATTGAAAATTAATTAAGTTGAAAATTCTATTATTTGTTTAAAACAATTTTTTTAAATAGAAAATTAATCTTTGTGTTTGAAATATCATCTTTTTTGTTAAAACTTTTACTCTTTGGTGTCAAGTTCATTTGTTTTAATTGAAATTTAAAATAATCTGTAAACAATTTCATTTTTTGAACGAATATCAACTTTTATAAACTGCAAACTGAATTATTCTATTTTTGTTTAAAATTTGATATTTTTTGTTTAAACTTCATCTTTGTAGTTAAAAATTATTTTATGGGTGAAAAATTAATCTGTTTTTCATTATTCTTAACATAGATGCTCAAATTCGACTTTTTTGTCTCAGATCGGAAAAAACGTCTTGCGTAATTTACTACAAAAGAATTTTAATCGATGAGAGATTCTGTTAATAACGTGTAGAACCTGCCTGGTTATAAGTAAATTCTATTTTATTTTTAATTCTTTTTATAATATTGCTCTTGCATTGAAAATTAATTTAGTTGATAATTCTATTATTTGTTTTTAACAAATTTTGTGTGATTAAAAATTAATCGTTGTGATTAAAAATTCATATTTTTTGTCAAAACTTTTACTATTTAGTGTCAAGTTCATCTGTTTTAATTAAAATTTTTAATAAAGTGTAGAAAATTTCATTTTTTGGATTGAATATTAACTTTTATAAACTAAAAACTAAATTATTCTATTTTTGTTTAAAATTCGATATTTTTAATTGAAACTTCATCTTTTCTATTAAAAATTATTTTATGGTTAAAGAATTAATCTGTTTTTATTATTCTTAACATAGATGTCCAAATTCCATTTTTTTTTGTCTTATATCAGAAAAAACGTCTTGCGTAATTTACTTTAAAAAAATGTTAATCGCTGAAAGATTCTGCTATATAATATGTAGAACCTGCCTGAATTTAAGTGAATTCTATCTTATTTTGAATACTTTATATATTATTGTACTTGGATTGAAAATTATATTATTTGTTTATTTGTTAAAACAGATGTTTTTAAATAGAAAATTAATCTTTGTGATTGAAATTTCAGCTTTTTTGTAAAAACTTTTACTATTTGCTGTCTAATTCGCCTGTTTCAGTTGAAATTTTAAATAACCTGTAGAAAATTTCATTTTTTTATTGAATATTAAGTTTTATATACTAAAAACTGAATTATTCTATTTTTGTTTAAAATTTGATATTTTTTATTGAAACTTGATTTTTTTTTGTTCAAAATGGAATTATTTGTTTGAAAATTCCCGAATTTTGTTGAAAATTTATGTTTTTTGTTAGAAATATAAATATGAAGACCCGATCCATCCATAAACCTGAACATAATTCATTCAATCCCACATTTCTTAAACCATATATTATTTAAAAGCACATAAAACATTGGAAGCCTATACATTTTATACAGCTGTTTTGTTGTGAAGGTCAAGTACAAGGAGTTTAGTAGTACTTTTCTGATATTGAGTAAACTTAGTGTAACATTGGTGTATTTTTAGTTATAAGTTAATGTTTTAGTTATTATTTGGATTCAATATAAACGTTAAGTATTATTCCTGTGATTCATGCAATTTGTTATAAAATTGCATTGCTGATAAAAAATGTGGTAGCAACTTATTCAGGTTTTGAGGTTAATATTACATTTTGCAATTCAAGAGCGAACTGCTCGCTGTAAACAAATTTATCAAAAAGACGTGAGATGAAAACATAAAAAGCTATTTTTTATTTTAATCCTGATTAAAATAGTTTCTGTTTTTTCACCAAACATTTTATACATTTGAATTAAATCTTTGTGTAACTTGCAAGAAAAATTTCAGTTTAGTACATTTTCGTTACCTTTCATAGCAAAAAATAATATCTGGTATATTTTTGTAGATATATACGGAAGATTGACATTAAAGTGGCCGAAATTATCTAATTCTGCGACCAGCAGTTCGCTTTTGTATTCTAACATTAATTCCTAACCTCAAAATTTCAAAAACTGTTATCGCGTTTTCCACCAGCAATGGACTTTAATAACAAAATCCATGCTTTATAGAAATATTACTTAATGTAAATGTTTATATTAATGACAAATAATAGATTACGCGTTAACGTTACGCGTGTAACGTTCCATTACTGTCTAACTCACGATGACTCACGAGTGTCCCTTTCGCACGCGTGTAGCTATCAAAGAACGAGCAATCGTGACAATTTTTTCAATATTTTCCAACTCTGTCTAGCCCATTCACAACTCGTGTCTCACGCATATAGCAATGGAAATCGAGTAGTGTGACAATCGAAATCGACAATATCGTTTAGAGATTTCATATTAAGGATTTCTTATATTCAAGAAAATTATTTCCTTGATTCAAAAGGTCTACACTAGTGGAAATGTGATTAGTCGTTCAAAGAAATATATATTTTATTCAAAGAGTTCGATTATTTGAACTGATTCAGACGAATTTGAATCAATAATTTTTCCATATTTGGATCAAGAATTTAGGTTTATTTATATCAAAGAAATATCAATTTGATATAAAATAATATTAACTAAATTCAAAACATATTTATTTGTCACCAAGAGTTTATGGCAATGAGGCATTTATTTAGATGAAAAAGGTATTCTGTTTACATAAATATTTATTTCTTCAGTGAAAGGAAATATTTCGTTTGATTACTGGAATTAAATTATTCATAACAAATAAGCATTTTTTCCAACCAAGTAATTTTTTTAAAGTCAAAAATTCAATAATTTGGCGTAATTTGTTTATATAAATACTTCTTTAGATTAAAAAAATATGCAGTTATATTAAATATCCATGTTTTTGCATTGCAGAAATATTTCTTTCGTATTTATGGTGAGGTTCAAATACGGTTTTCCGCCTTAGAATTTCTATGTTGTGGTAGCGTCGTGGTCAACGCTGTGGTCTTTACACTCGATGGATCCTAGTTCAATTCCTGCTGCGGGTGGATTTTTCATCGAATTTTTCTGTTTCAGGTTCATGAAGATTTTTAATTAATGTGATTTGTTTAAAATTAAATATGTATAATAATAACAATGGAAATTATAGTTTAAGCTAAAAGAATCCAGTTCCTCATTTCTAGAAATATGTGATACAACTGAAGTACCAACTACTTTATTGCAATCGCGTATCGTCGAAACCAAATAAATATTTTTTTTTATTTAAATATTCAAAAATTTGCTTTGGGAAAATGGTTTTTTGAGCCTATACAATATTTGCTTCACCTTAAAATATATTTCTCTCCCAAGCGGAAAAATGATATATAGTTTATATATAGTGTGAAGTTTTATATATAATATTCATTTGTTTTATACAAAAAATTTATAAAAGAAGTGAACATTATATATAATACTTCACACTATGTATAAACTACACATAATATTTCCGCTTCGGTTCCATCAATTCACGTTTCCTCGTTTCAAATAAATATTCATTTCAATTGATGGCACATTTATTTGGAACAATGAGTCATTCATTTGGTGTAAAATGTATACTTTTTGTCTTCAATTAATGTTTCTTTGATTCAAAGAAATATTTCCCTCCGACTAACAGGTTGTATTTATTTGCCTCAAATAAATATTTCTTTGAAAATAAATAGGACTTTCACTTACTTCAGTCAAGTAAAATTCACTTGGTACCAGTAATCCTTTTTTTCAGTGTATGGCGTCTCTGGCGGATGTTATACTGTTTGCATTCTTACGGGTAAAATAACTCGTCCTATTGCTAATAGAAAATATTTCCAGATGCCAATGTTGCGCAATTTTATCAAATAATTCGTAACGTTTATTATTTTTTTACTTCCTTAAAGAGGGAAGTTTACAAAAACGTAAATTTTCAAAAGTACTATTTTGAAATCTTTGAATATAATTCAACCCCAGTAACTCAAAAATGCAATTTTTAATAACCTATAACATTTTATATCGCCAATAGAAAAGGTGAAAATCACTTAATTAGATCATATCCTCGCAAATCACAACATTTTAAGCATCTGCCATAGTAAATATTTTTCCAAATGAAAAAATTTTATTGTCTCCCATAAACTACTGCCTAATAACATAACATTTTTTACATGTTTAACTTAGATCGGTCAACCAGGACCTTTTAAATGTGTAAACTTGAGAAGTGATTCCCCAAATGCAACACCTTTTTGAATTTCATATAATAAAATTATTTAACAATAGCATAACAAAGAAAACCCTGCGTTATATCTATTTGTTCCGTTTTCCTGGCTTCAATTAAATTAGATCCTTAATTCCGATTGCGGAAGTGAAGTGACGGACTGTTAAACATATGCAAGGACGTAGGATCAAAGGGATTAGAGCGAGGCTGAATTTATAATTATATTGTCTATCTAATTTCCTATCTACAATCTACATTCCAATAAATTATAAATATATAAAGTAAGTAGCATCAAATTTTATTTAAAATAACGAATAATCCAGTGTTTGCTATTTTAGATATATCGACTTAAAAAAATAATTAAATTTAAGCAGAATGGCATTTTTTCAAATTTAATGTAATGAGTTACAACATTTTATTTTGACAGTATATAAAGTACAAACTATACACATTTATTTAATTTTAAAACTTCAATTTTAAAGAAAAGTATACATCAATTTCTTCATTACGAGATTTCCGTATATAAAATATTTCTGAAAAAATTAGATAGAATATCAGCACGATTATTAAGAATATTATGCGACAACGCATACTATTTTTACACTCTTATTATTTAGATGGAATGTTTTGCATTTGTGTGATTCTAGACATGTCGAGTTTTCGCCATTTTTTGACGTTTTGAGAAGGGCAGATTTTTTTATTATACATTTCATGTGCAACCAAGGGGTAAACAACTCGAATGAAAAGTGTACACCTACTTCTGACTTCAAGATAATTCAAGATAAGTCAGAATATTTCAGATACTTCAAGATATTTCAAATAATAATCACATCAAGTGACCATCTTACAATTCACATTTTTACTTTTGACGGTGGGTTCCGAAACTTCCAATATTTGTCAACAGCAAATGGGTAATACTGAAGAATTCGATACTCAAATGGATTTTGATTTTTTCAAATGTTCCAGAATAAAAAATTACAAGAAAATATATGTTGAATGTTTGAAATTAACAATTTTCGTTATTCTATTGCTATAAAAAACTTATTGCTGCGGTCACGTCGGTCTTCTATTCTTTCTTTCTGCTATGGAACGTGGGTCATGCAAGGTCGTCGTCAGTGTCGTGAAAAGGAGACTACTTCAGAAATCTGGAAACTGCGATTGCATCATTTGAATTCAACTCTGATGAGGAAATCCAAGCCTTTAATCATAAAGATAAGGGAATGTAAGTATTCTTTTTATATTATAATCAATTATATTTTTATCAATTGACTTAACTTAAAAATGCTTATACCCACCTGTTCGATTATTATAGAATTTTTAAAATATTTATCATAGTTTTCGGATTTTTCAAGTAATCTCTTCTTCACCCCACTAATCTTCCCAATATTAATTTTATTCAATTTATTCCTAGGGATCTCATGGGGTACGTCGATATGATCGGGGGAAATCTTTAGTTACAATATATGAGTCACTTATAATACTTATTGCTGTGAGTTCTTTCTTATCATTTCACAAATTTGTAGTTAATCCAACATTTAAAAAGTTTGGAAATTCCAATATTTTATAGAAAATTATTTCTTCATTTTTCGTGTGTTCTCTTTTCATGTTTCAGATTGTGGAAATAACTGCAGGCTCTATTCAATTATCTAATCCAGCCTTCAGAAACCCGAATGAGAGGAACGCTTTACTAGAATACCATATGCAACAACAAAGTACAATCAACTTACGCGGCGAATATAAAAGTACGATAGCTAATCAAGATATAAAATTCAAAGGTATCTCCTCCGACGAGATCATTATTGTGATCATGATCTCTTTTGCAAAATTCATATTTTTCGTGAAAATAATGATTTTATCATCAGAAGGTTTGATCTTTCGAAATTTTATTGATCCGAGGATCTCGCAAAACCCCGGATATTTGAGAAGTTTTCCGTCTTTCTTTCTCAAATCCTTCGGAAAAATATATATTCAGTCAGTACCGCACCTATCAAAAAATTGAAAGTCGGATTTAACGAACACCCTTAAGGCAAGGTAGCCAACTGTCCCACATTCAGCGGGACAGTCTCGTATTCGCAGCTCGTATCCTGCCTGAAAATTTGTCCCGAAAAATTTCCCTCAAAAAGTGGGTGATGCCCGCATTTACCACTCTTTTTGGAATAAAAAAAATCAAACCTTTAAAATTCATATTACGCGCGCACAACAGAGTATAAAATCCTCTGTATTGCGCTTGTTATGACTAGAGATCCTGAAGGGAGATTGGCGCCGCTTTACCGGGACTAGTTAAACTTTTATGAGTTGTGATTGGAATGAGTTGGCGCTATTTTCAAATCCCAATTTTATTTTCAAGGGGATTTAATACATAATGGAGACAACACTCAAACAAGAACAGAATAATTGATAACCAAAGTATTAATAAAAAATAAAACTGCTTAAACTTTACGCGCCCCAAAAAAACATCAAAGTTCCGGTACAGTGGCGACTATTGGAGGGGGAAACCTGTCTCAACTCTTCCTAGAGCAGGGGTCTCCAAAGACGATTCTGGTGTCTACTAGCGATCCCAGGCCTTTAGGTCGGAGCTTCTCGGCTCTGACCCAGAACTGTCAAAATTCTTTACCTGATTTGAGCCCCTTAGAACAGCGATTCCCACACTAGTGCCGCCGCACAGTGGGGTGAAATCGGAAAACGAGGTTCAAAATGACATTTAGAACGCAATTATTCACCGATTTTAGAATTTTTTTTTTTTGAAAAATTCAGAACTAAATTTTTCAGAAAATGGTGAGAGTAGATTTTTTATTTTTTTGTTTATTTAATTTTTATTT